>NC_080175.1:49330166-49598335 GCF_950295315.1 Erinaceus europaeus | reverse complement strand
ATGGAGAGAGAGAGAGAAAGCACCTCATTAGTTATTTTTTATCATTTTTACTTGGTTCTTTCAGACTTTTTAAATATATAGTTCTTAACATTTTCTGAAATGTAGTGACAAATGATGTCATAGCACTGTTATAAGTAATCTAGCATTTTAGATTAAATATGTGTATTGTTGCAGTTTCAAGATAAACTCAAGATTTTGATCCATGAAATGTTAATAGTATACTCCATTTTCACCACTTGTTGATGATTACAGATGGAAAATGACAAAAGTAAAAATATACATGTAAAAAATATATAAAAATATATGTAGAAAAATGTTGCAAAATATCACTACAAGCTATCATTAACATATAAAGATATGATTTTGCTGAAGAGACTGAGTTGAAGTAGTTTGCCTCCTTTTTAAAAAATAATTTGATCACTTTCTTTATGAATTTCATTGTAACTGTCAAGTAATGATGTGTTCTGTGAAAGCACTCATCAGGTTGTCATTCATTTTGTGAAATAAACAATAATTGGCAATATTTTCAAGTGTAGCTTGTTAAAAAATCCTTTTGATAGATGTGTTAGAAGTACCAAAAACATTGTGAACTGCCCACCAATCAGATGGCTTAATATAAATGAAATAAATTGCATGTTTGCCAGATAAATGCATTGCCTTGCCATGTGAAATCAATAATAGTAATTTGTATGCTGAAGAATTTAAATGCTTTAGACATAAATTCTAACTTTCATGATGTTAATGAAATCTCACAGAAGTAATTTTTGAACATAAAACAAATATATTCTGAAAAAATTCAGTGATGTTATAAATATTATTGTATACCCTCCTCATAATCATTATAATATAGCACTGTTCAGCTCTGGTATATGATGAAATTAGGGATTGAACCAGGGATCTCTAATCCTCAGGTGTGCAAATTTTTCAACAAATTTATGACTAAATATTTCTGATAACAACAACAACAAAATCCCCCCAAAGGTCTGAGGGTGGCACACTCACATAGTACTAAGGTCTTGGACCTTAATAAGAATATATGAAACCCCCTCAGCTCCTCACCTTTGTGGGGGAAGGGACAGGACACCTTCACAAACTGTGAAGCAGGTCTACAGGTATCTCTCTTTCTAATTATCTCTCCATTTTCCTTCTCCCCTCTAAAGTTCTCTCTTTCCTTTCCAATAAGATGCAAAAAGTGGCTGCTGGGAGCAGTGGATTGGTAATGGAGGCACTGATCCCCAACAATAACCCTGGTGGCAATAAATAAATAAATAAATAAATAAATAAATAAATAAATATCTCCCTCAGATTCACCAGAACATGTTATTTATTCAGTTCTACTTTATTCTGAGCTTAATGGATAAATTATAGCACAGTTGTTGATGCATGGGTACAGTTTCTCATTCCACAACATTCTTAGGCACTCATACTTTTGGACATCTGTGTTTCCAAGTTATGGCTATTTGAAATTGTATTGCTAAAAACATAGGTAGGGTCCAGGTGGTGGAACACCTTGTTAAGCTCACACATTACAGTGATCAAGGACCCAGGTTCAAGCCACCAGTCCCTACCTGCAGGGGGAAACCTTCACAAGTGGTGAAGCAAGGCTGCAGGTGTCTCTCTCTGTCTCTTTCCCTCTATATCTCCCCACCCCTCTCAATTTATGTCTCTATCCAATAATAAAATAAAACATATTAAAAAACAAAGGCAGAGATTCCTTCTGATAAATGTTTTTGATTTAATTGAATAAATCCTCAGGAGATAAATCAAGGCCATAAGGCAACTCCATACGTAGTATTCTGAGAAATCTTTAGACTGATTTCCACAGGTGATGAACAATTTGCATTCTTCCAGTAGTGTAGAAGTGTCTTTTTTCTCCTATAGCCTGTCAACACTTGCATTTACTGTCATATATATAATTTGTTTTGTTAATCAGTGAGAAAGTATTTTTCATATGCCTGTTGTCAGGCTCAGAAAAAAAAACAAGTTATTGACTAATCATAAACCTGAAGGCTGGAATAGTGCAGAAGAAGAGTTGGGGGGTATCTGTTTTGTAGATAGCTAGTAGCCATATTTTAGTTATATTCCAAAGGGACAATGACTATACTAGTTATTATTTTTTTTCTGAGCCTGACAGCTGATATATAGGTGGACTCAAGTTATTCTCTGGGGAGATGATGTCATGGATGGAAAAAGGACCAGAAAGCTGGATCATGGAAGAGAATAGCTCATAAATATGGGAAAGGTGTATAGAATTAAGTTTACTTTTGTTCACAAGAGTTAACTCCAAGTGAATCAAAAGCATTAAAAATTAAATTAAAAAATTAAATTAAAATTTTTTGAACAATGGCACTACAATACATTACATCCATAATATCAATAAATGTCAATGGCTTAAACTCACCTATCAAAGGGCACAGAGTTAGGGGATGGATCAGAAAACATAATCCAACCATATGCTGCTTGCAAGAATCCCATCTGTCACAACAAGATAAACACAGACTTAAAGTGAAAGGATGGAAAACTATCATACTGGCTAACAGACCACAAATAAGGGCAGGAACAGACATTCTCAACTAAGACATGATAGATTTTAAATTAAATAAAGTAATAAAAGATAGGCAAGGGCATTACATAATGATTAGAGGATCAATCAGCCAAGAAGACTTAACAATCATTAACATCTATGCAACCAATGAATGACCATCTAAATACGTCAAGCACTTACTGAAAGAATTTCAAAAATACATGAATAGTAATACAATAATAGTGGGAGACTTCAATACCCCACTCTCACAATTAAATCAACAAAACAGAGAACCAACAAAGATACAAGAGAATTAAATGAAGAGATTCACAGACTAGACCTCTTGGACATTTTCAGAGTCCTTCACCCCAAAAAACTGGAATACACCTTCTTTTCAAATCCACATAACACATACTCAAGGATAGACCACATGTTAGGCCACAAAGACAGCATCAATAAATTCAAGAACATTGAAATCATCCCACATATCTTCTCAGACCACAGTGGAGTAAAACTAACATTTAACAACAAACATGAAATTATTAAAAGTCACAGAATTTGGAAACTAAACAACATACTCCTTAAGAACCACTGGTCAGAGATTCACTCAAGCAAGAAATTCAAATGTTCCTGGAAACAAATGAAAATGAAGACACAACCTATCAAAATATTTGGGACACAGCTAAAGCAGTACTGAGAGGGAAACTTATAGTCATACAAGCACATATTAAACCCCAAGAAGAAGCTCAAATGAACGAACTTACTGCACACCTCAAGGACTTAGAGAAAGAGGAACAAAGGAACCCTAAAGCAACCAGAAGGACAGAAATCATTAAAGTTAGAGCAGAAACAAACAACATAGAAAATAAAAGAACCATACAAAAGATCAATGGAGCCAAATGTTGGTTCTTTGAAAGATTAAACAAAATTGACAAACCACTAGCCAGACTCACCAAACAAAAAAGAGAGAAGACTCAAATTAATAGAATTGTAAACGATGCAGGAGATATCACAACTGACACCACAGAAATCCAGAGAATCCTGCGAAACTTCTATAAAGAACTATACGCCACCTAGCTAGAGAATCTGGAAGAAATGGAACAATTCCTAGAAGCATATGGCCTTCCAAAACTGAACCAAGAACTACAAAATCTAAAAGTACCAATCACAGACAAAGAAATTGAAACCGTTATTAAGAACCTCCCCAACAACAAAAGTCCTGGACCAGATGGCTTGACAAATGAATTCTACAAAACTTTCAGGAAACAGATAGTACCCATACTTCTTAAGCTTTTCCATAAGATTGAAGAAACAGGAATACTCCCTTCTACCTTCTATGAAGACAACATCACCCTGATACCAAAAGCTGATAGGGACAGAACAAAAAAGGAAAACTACAGACCAATATCTCTGATGAACATAGATGCCAAAATATTAAACAAGATCTTGGCCAAACAGCTACAGCAAAATATCAAAAAGATTGTTCATCACGACCAAGTGGGATTCATCCCAGGAATGCAAGGCTGGTTCAATATCCATAAGTCAATCAATGTCATTCACCACATCAATAAAAGCAAAGCCAAAAACCACATGATTATCTCAATAGATGCAGAGAAAGCCATTGACAAAATTCAACACCCATTCATGCTCAAAACTCTACAATAAATGGGAATAGATGGGAAATTCCTCAAGATAGTGGAGTCTATATATAGAAAACCTACAGCCAACATCAAACTCAATGGACAGAAGCTGAAAGCATTCCCCCTCAGATCGGGGACTAGACAGGGCTGTCCACTGTAACCATTACTCTTTAACATAGTATTGGAAGTTCTTGCCATAGAAATCAGGCAAGTGAAAGGAATCAAAGGAATACAGATTGGAAGGGAAGAAGTCAAGCTCTCACTATTTGCAGATGATATGATAGTACACATAGAAAAACTTAAAGAATTCAGCAGAAAATTCCTGGAAGTTATGAGGCAATATAGCGAGGTATCAGTCTACAAAATCAATGTACAAAAATCAGTGGCATTTCTTTATGCAAACACTAAATCTGAAGAAGAAGATATCCAGAAATGATTCCCATTTACTGTGTCAGCAAAATCAATAAAATACCTAGGAGTAAAGCTGACCACAGAAGTTAAAGACTTGTATGCTGAAAACTGAGTCGCTACTCAAGGAAATAGAAACTGATACCAAGAAATGGAAAGATATCCCATGCTCATTGATTGGAAGAATAAATATCATCAAAATGAATATTCTCCCCAGAGCCATATACAAATTTAATGAAATACCCATCAAAGTTCCACCAAGCTTCCTTAAGAGAATATAACAAACACTACAATCATTTATCTGGAACATGAAAACACCTAGAATTGCCAAAACCATCCTGAGGAAAAGAAACAGAAATGGAGGCATCACACTCCCAGACCTTAAACTATATTATAAAGCCATCATCATCAAAACGGCATGGTACTAGAACAAAAATAGGCACACAGACCAGTGGAACAGAATTGAAAGCCCAGAAATAAATCCTTACACCTATGCACATCTTATCTTTAATAAGGGGGCCCAAAGCATTAAATGGAAAAGGAGGCTCTCTTCAATAAATGGTGCTGGGAAAACTGGATTGTAACACGCAGAAGAATGAAATTGAACCACTTTATCTCAGCAGAAACACAAATCAACTCAAAATGGATCAAAGACCTAGATGTCAGACCAGAAACAATCAAATACTTAGAGGAAAACATTGGGAAAACACTTTCCCACCTACACCTCAAGGACATCTTTGATGAATCAAACCCAATTGCAAGGAAGACTAAAGCAGAAACAAACCAATGGGACTACATCAAATTGAAAAGCTTCTGCACATCCAAAGAAACTATTAAACAAACAAAGAGACCTCTCACAGAATGGGAGAAGATCTTCACATGCCATACATCAGACAAGAAACTAATCACCAAAATATATAAAGAGCTCAGCAAACTTAGCACCAAAAAAGAAAATGACCCCATCCAAAAATGGGCAGAGGATATGAACAAAACATTCACTACAGAGGAGATTCAAAAGGCTAACAAACATATGAAAAACTGCTCTAGGTTACTGATTGTCAGAGAAATGCAAATTAAGACAACAGTAAGATACCACCTCACTCCTGTAAAAATGGCATACATCATAAAGGACAGCAGCAACAAATGTTGGAGACATTGTGGGGACAGAGGAACCCTTTTATATTGCTGGTGGGAATGTAAATTGGTCCAGCCTCTGTGGAGAGCAGTCTGGAAAACTCTCAGAAGGCTAGACATGGACCTTCCATATGATCCAGTAATTCCTTTCCTGGGGTTATACCCCAAGGACTCCAAAACACCCAACCGAAAAGAGGTGTGTACTCTTATGTTCATAGCAGCACAATTCATAATAGCTAAAACCTGGAAGCAACCCAGGTGCCCAATAACAGATGAGTGGCTGAGAAAGCTGTGCTATATATACACAATGGAATACTAAGCAGCTATCAAGGACAATGAACCCTCCCTCTCTGACCTATCTTGGATAGAGCTAGAAGGAATTATGTTAAGTGAGCTAAGTCAGAAAGATAAAGATGAGTATGGGATGATCCCACTCATCAAGAGAAGTTGAGTAAGAATGTCTGAAAGGGAAACTAAAAGCGGGACCGGACCAAATTATAAGTAGGGCATCAAATTAAAAACCCTTTGGTGAGGGGTAAACATGCAGCTTCCTGTACCAGTTGGGGTTGGGAGTGGGTGGGAGGGATGGGTCACAGTCTTTTCGTGGTGGGAATGGTGTTTATGTACACTCCTAGTAAAATACAGTCATATAAATCACTAGTTAATTAATACGAGAGGGGGAAAATTAATTGTATGTCTTGAAGTTTTTTAAAACACAAACTGAATCTTTTTAATATATAGGCTGCGTAATTGATATGCAGACTCTCTCAAAAGCCTAGACCAAGTAGATCAGAAGCAATCAATAGCACAGCTATATACAAGATACTGGGTACTGTACAGCAAACCATAACAAAAGAACTTTTCAAAGTTCACACAATTACCAAATAATATGATGATAACATTAACTATCGATTGTCTTTTTAACCCTAAGACAGCAGGGACCTCACATCTCCACTATAGAGCCTCTACTTCCCCCAGGCCTGGAACCCTTGGATAGGGCCCACTTTCCCATATGCCTCTCCCAATCCATACCAAATAATATTGCATCTGCCAATCACAACCAAACCAACACAATGATTGCCACCTCATCATGCTTCACTTCAGACTTTGTCCAGAGACTTCACATGTGGAATGACGACCCTTCAGCTTCATTACTCGGATGAGACCTTTCCTTTCATAGTATACTCTAATTCCATCTCAGGTGGTTCACTTTCTAACAAAGTTCCAAAACCTAGATATACACCAGTTTCTGTGTGAGAGAGCATATTTACACACGTATCCATAAACTACTGCAAAATATATACCTGAAAGCAGAAGTACACTAGAATTTGCAGTGAGTACCCCCCCTAACACTTCCTCTCCACTATTCCAAGCTTTGGGTCCATGATTGCGCAACAATTTGGCTTCGTATGTTGACTCTCTTTTCAGTCACCAGGTTCCAGATGCCATCCGGATGCCGGCCAGGCTTCCCTGGACTGAAGACCCCACCAATGTGTCCTGGAGCTACGCTTCCCCAGAGACCCATCCTACTAGGGAAAGAGAGAGGCAGACTGGGAGTATGGACCGACCAGTCAAGGCCCATGTTCAGTGGGGAAGCAATTACAGAAGCAGACCTTCTACCTTCTGCAACCCACAATGACCCTGGGTCCATGTTCCCAGAGGGATAGAGAATGGGAAATCTATGAGGGGAGGGGGTGGGATATGGAGATTGGGTGGTGGGAATTGTGTGGAATTGTACCCCTCCTACCCTATGGTTTTGTTAATTAATCCTTTCTTAAATAAAAAAGAAAAAAAAGTAAAATTAAATAAAATAAATAAATTGGCCCGCAACCTATGGAAAACAGTCTGGAGATTAATCCATAAAATGACTTGATTTATGGTCCAATAATACCTCTGTGAGGAATTTGCCCAGGGGAGAAAAGCTAGGGAGACCTATGCACACCAATGTTCAAAGTAGCACAATTTGTAATAGCACTCCTTGGAAGACACCCAGATGCACACTATCAAGAGGATGGATAAGTTTATATATATATATATATATATATATATATATATATATATATATATATATATATGATGTTGTCGTCTTATGCAACAACACAGTCAAAGCTACTAGATTGTTATAATGAATACACCATGGTACTAGAAAAAATAGACATACAGTTCAATAGAATAGAATTGAAAGACCAGAAATAAGCTCCCACACTATAGATTTATGACAAGGGAACCGGAAACACTAAATGGAGAAAGGATAATCTTGTGAAGAAAAAGTACTGGGAAAATTGAGTTAAAACCTGCAGAAGAATTAATCAGATGATTACAAATCACCATGTGTAAAAGTCAACTTTAAGTAGATCTAAACCTTAGAGAATGTAAAAGAAACTATCACATTCCTAGAATAAAAATGACAGAAGACTCCAAAATGTTTGCTTTGAAAGCAACTTTGAAGTCTCAAATCCAGCATCAGGCAAAAAGAAAAGAAAAAAAAAAACATAAAGCAAAAGTAATGCAATGGATCACATCAAACCAAAACTCTTCTGCACAGCAAACAGGAACCATAACCAAAACAGAAAGACACTCTACTGCATGGGTGATGATGTTCACACACCACACACAAGACAAAGAACTAACAGGCAAAATACATAAAGAACATAAAAAATGCAGCAGCAACAACAAAATATATTAAGTGTAAAGAGACGACATAGAACAGTCACTAAGAAAGATATCTAGATTGATAGAAAACATTTTCTTTCAGTTTCAGTTAGAAAGAGACAAATAGTAGAGAGACATTGAAAGGAGAGATATCACAGCACTATGAATATTTTTAAGAGAGGCATAAAGAATGAGGGAGAAGAAAGGGAGAGGGGAGAGAGAGAGAGAGAGAGAGAGAGAGAAGAGGCCAGAGCACAGGTATGGCTAAATGTAGTGATGGGAATCATTCTGGGACATTATCACTTTGAGCATGACAGGTTTTTTTTTTAGTAAGAAGGAAACATGGACAAAACTGTAGGATAAGAGGGGTACAATTTCTTATAATTCCCACCACCAGATCTCCGTATTCCATCCCTCCCCTGATGTCTTTATTATTCTTTAATACTCTGGGAATATGGACCTAAGGTCATTGTGGGATGCAGAAGGTAAAATTTCTGGCTTCTGTAGTTGCTTCCCCACTTAACATGGGTGTTGACAGGTTGATCCATACTCCCAACCTACCTCTCTTTTTCCCTAGTGGGGTGGGGCTCTGGGGAATCAGAGCTCCAGGACATATTGGTGGGGTTGTCCATCCAGGGAAGTCCAGTCAGTCATGGTAGCATCTGGAACCTGGTGGATGAAGAAAGAGTTAACATACAAAGCCAAACAAATTATTGACCATTAATGAAACTAAAGACTGGAATAGTTCAGGAAAAGAGTTGGCTATTTTGTAGATAGCTAGTAGACATATTTTAGTTACATTCCAAAGGGCCTGTAGCTATACTAGGTTTTTTTTTTGTTTTTTTTTGCTTGATCTTGAAATCTGATATGCAGGTGGATCCATGTTATTGTCTGGGGAGATGATGTCATGGCTGGAAAAAGAAAAAAAAAGCTGCATCATGGAAGATAGTATCTCCCTAATATGGGAAAGGGGTATTAATATTGTTGATTGTAGAAACCCCATCGACCTGATGTGATCTGGGGTGCATATTCAGCTTATGAGCCTATGTGACCTCTGCATCCCTGTAGATCTGAGCTCACATTTTGTGGTTATGAGTAGGAACATTTCAAGTTGCCACAATATCAGGACCCATCTTCCTCAAGTGTAGCACAGAGTATGTTGTCCAACCTCCCTTCAGAGGATGGAACATTAGCTATCATTGTTGATCCAAGATGAGAGCAAGGTCCTATAGGGATCCCAAAAAGGGGACTATTTTGTTGTTCCTGATAACAATAGATGACCAGTAACAATGGAGGGAGGGATTTATTTGAGGTTTAAGTCCATCATGTCAATTTGGGAATCTCAGGACTCCCCGAATCAGGCCCCAGCTGATGGGGTGCCCTGATAGTTACTAAAGAGTATGCCACATGGTGCAAAGTACAACGACCTGATAAAGGATCCCAGTTCGAGGCCCTGACTCCCCACCTGCAGGGGAGTCACTTCACAGGCTGTGAAGCAGGTCTGCAGGTGTCTATCTTTCTCTCCCCCTCTCTGTCTTCCCCTCCTCTCTCCATTTCTCTCTGTCCTATCTAACAACAACAACTACTACTACTACAATGAAAACAACAAGGACAACAAAAAGGGAAAATAAATAAATATAAAAATGTATTTTTTTAAGTATGCCAATCTTTTGTCCTTGTCCAACTTTTTCACTCCTTGCTTTCATAAAGTTAGCTTTGGAGTAAGTAGGAGAACTGTAATGGAAGTAGGTGAGGAGGGACAGTTTTTTACAGAACCATTATGTGTTGGTAACATGTGTAAGCTTGATAGAGCTTAGGGAGAACTACCCTTATCTTTGGATGGAGGTCTGAGAAGATAACCTCTTGGTAAATCTCTCTCAACCAAGGTGAGCATAAGGGGGGAAACTCAGACTTGGTTCTTTCCTTCTTGACTTTCAGGCCCACAGATACCCCAGTACTTCCCTCCATTAACTGCAGGCCACATGGCCGCAGATTCACTCATTCAAAGTCACCTTCTGATCACAGAAGAACACACCTTATCACACACTTCATCACACACCTCAGACCCCAGACAAGAGAAATTCCAAACTATATGGCTTTTGATAACCCGTAGGGGTTTAACCCCTATGTTTCTCTTAAATACCTTTGGATAATTAAGCTGCTTGTGTCATGGAGAATAACTGTCTTGTATCTCATCAATTCCTGTCATACCAGCCCCCTACCTTAGGGGCATGCTGACTGTTAAGAAACCTGTAATTTATGTCATATTTCAATAATAATTACCTCCATTGCTTTGCTATTTAACTCATGTCAATTTTGCTAATAAATGGACTCTAGGATTCTGGGACTCTAGGACTCAGATTCTAGATTCACACTAAGAATCCCCTGGTGTCTTTTACTTCATGTCACCCCTGTCATGAGAGAGAAAGAACCAGCCCATGACCTTTCCCCTGGAGGCCACCCTGCAGGAGAGGGAGAGAGACACCCTGAAAATTATGCTGTTTCCCTAGCTGTCAACGAACTTGCCCTTGATCTGTGCCTGGTGTCCCCATATGGTCCTGGGGTTTGAATCAGGTCCTTTTTTGTGGTAAAGTGTTTGCTCCACCACACATCATATCTCCCAGCTCTCTATATGATATGTAAATTAATTCCATTTACCTGTCAAAATTTTAAAAATACATTTAATAAGTTATATGCAATTTCACGTTCATTGTTGATTATAGCAACCAATAATTAGAAACAAATTGTTCCCATTAATAAATGGAAAAATGCAACTTAATATCTTAAACAGTGGCATTATACTATGCTATTTAAAACATTAATTTCTGTTACTCACAATATCTTGCATGAACTTAGAGAAAGAAAAATCCAGAAGAAGAAATTCAAAATATAAATTATTTTATTTGTATTTTATATACAGAAAAGCTGATCAGGCAGAGTAACTGAATATGTAAAATAAAGTTTTAGACTACATGAACAGATGGGAAATTAAAAGAGTTATGGCTATATGTCATAAAAATAATATGATGACAGCCAGAAACTCCTACTTCCACTATAAAGCCCATATTTCTCCTAGTACTGGAACCTCTAGGGTGGGGCTCACTTTCATACATGCTTCTCTCAATTTGTACCAAATGACACTGCATCTGATGATCCCAGTCATTAAATGCAATGAGTAAAACCTCTGCATGTTTCACTTCAGAATATGTCCATAGATGTTAGACGTGGAATGTCAACCCTTCAGCCTCATTACTCCGGTAAGACCTTTCTTTTGTCATAGGATTCTCTCAGTCCATTTCAGGTGATTCACTTCTTAACAAAGCCCCAAGACGTAGATATAGACCAGGTCTCATGAGATAGGGCAGATGTACACATGTATCCATACATTAAGGGGAAATATATACCTGAAAGCAAAAGTGCACAATAGTCTTCAGTGAATCAATAAATGAAGCAAGCAAGTAGAAAGACCTGAAAAGACACCTTACACTCCCTACTGAAATAGTTCCTATTTAAACCTTGATTCCCTCCTCACCTACTTATTTTATTTTTTAATGTTTATTTATTCCCTTTTTGTTGACCTTGTTTTATTGTTGTAGTTATTACTGTTGTCTGTCTTAGTTGTTGAATAAGACAGAGAGAAATAGAGAGAGGAGGGGAAGACAGAGGGGGGGAGAAAGATAGACATCTGCAGACCTGTTTCACCACTTGTGAAGTGACTCCCCTGCAAGTGTGGAGCCAGTAGATGTTGTCAGAGCTCAAGTCACTAGCAGCTTCTCAGTCTGCCATCTTCTGGAGAAACCAAGAAAATATTTTTAAATTGAATAGACTTACAAAAATAAATAAGCAAATAAAGATTCAAATATGCATCATTAAAATTAACATTTAAAATTGCATTATCTTTATTTATTTATTGGATAGAATCAGCCACAAATCAAGAGGGATGGGAGTAATAGGCATGATGGGCCTAGATCTTGAATAGACCCCTCTCCCCATTGTCACTGGTCATAACTGTCAGGAACAACGCAATAGACCCCTCTTTGGGCCTTGCTCTCAATGTGGATCAACAGCAGTAGAGAATGTTCAATCCTCTAAAGAGAGGAAAGACAACATAAATTATCTACCACCTGAGGAATATGGGTCCTGAAATTAGTCCAACTCAGAATCTTCCTACTCATGAGCACAGAATGCAAGGTCAGACCTACATAGATACAGAGGTTACATAGGGTCCTACATGAGTATGAGCCCCAGACCAGATCAAATCAGTGGGGTTCACTGTCAACAATATTTATATACCTTTCCCATATTTGGAAGCTACTCTCTTTCCTGATCTAGCTTTCTGGTCCTTTTTCGAGCCATGACACCATATCCCAAGATAATGACTTGGGTCCACCCATATATCAGATGTTAGGCTCAGGAAAATACAAGTATAGGCATGGCCCCTATGGAATATAACTAAAATACGCCTACTAGCTATCTTCAAAACAGAGGCTCCAAATTTTCAGCTGCAATATTCCAGCCTTTAGGTTCATGATTATTCAACAATTTTCTTGCTTTATATGTCAACTCTTTTTCAGCCACCAGGTTCCATATGCCACCATGATACCAACCAGACTTCCCTGGGCAGATGACCCCATCAGTGTGTCCTGGACCCACACTTCCCCCACTAGGGAAAGAGAGAGACAGTCTGAGAGTATGGATCAACCCGCTAACACCCATGCCCATCCTCATCTGGGAAGCAATTACAGAAGCCATACCTTCTGCACCCCAGTAGGAAAGCTGTCAGGGGAGGGGTTGGAATAGGGAATTTTGGTGGTGGGAATTGTGTGGAGTTGTACCCCAATTTTCCTATGGTTTTGTCAGTTTTCCTCATTATAAATATAAATAAAAATAACATTATGAAATATAAAACAAAAGTTTTAGTAGTAGTATAATAAATATATGCTAATTTTTATTTGTACATCATTGTCAGGATTCCATGATTACAGGAAGACATTTTTCAGGTTCAAAGAAGGAGGCAGTGATCTAAATCAAGAGAGGAGAAATGGAAGAACAACAAATATTCCCCTTGCACTATAGTACTTCCATGTGATATGCTAGGGGCTCAAACCTAGGTCACACACACACACACACACACACACACACACACACACACACACACACACACACACACACATCTCCTTCATAGATAAGCTCTCTCACTGAACCTCTACAAATGTTAGTTTGGGGGTCTGGGTGGTGGCGCACCTGGTTGAGCTCACATGTTACAGTACTCAGGGACCAAATTTTGAGCACTTAGTTCCAATGTGCAGGGGGAAAGCTTTGCAAGTTGTGAAGCAGTGCTGCAGGTGTCTCTCTGACTCTCTCCCTCTATTACAACATCTACTGGAAATGGTAGGATTTTTTGCCTTTAGCAGGACAGTCAATAAGGGGTCCTGGTGGTGACACCAAGAAGGTTACTATAACTCAATTTGGGTTAGAAAACAGAGTAAAAAGAAAGGAATTTTTAAAAAATTATTATTCCTGAAGTGCACCCCTGACAGCCTCCCCCCATAACCAGTCCCTGGAGGCCAGAGATCTGTTCCTAGCAGGCTCCCCAGCTGAGCTTCTTTATTTACCAAGATTCCTGTCTCACCAGGTTTGTCATTCCAATTCCAATTCTATTCATTTCTGAAACCCTTGGCCTTTTTTCTTTCTAAGTGGCCAATTCCAGCTACAAATATTCCACTAAGCAGAGTATTACTCAGACAGGGAAAGACCACCAGAGTTTATTTATTTATTTATTTTTGCTTTATTTTCTCAACAATCAGCTGTCTCTGCTCAGAGGGCCTGAGGAAATCTGGAGCCATCCAACCTGAAGACAGGACAAGTGTTTTACTTTGTTCTATTTTATTATCAATACTAGATAAATTTGTATCCCTTTCCCCCACTCCTTCAGGTTGACCAGAATTAACTCTTAGTGTGTTTTCCATTGCTAGGGTATTGGGTGTCTTATCCACTGCTAAAGTAACTTGTTTCAGTCTTCCTACCTCCCCTACCCACTTTCCCCATCCCCCACCTAGCTTCTTCTTCTAGTGTTTGCCCCCCACCTAACTAATTAAATAATAATAAATAAATGAATAAATAAATTAATAACTCTTTCCTTTCACTGCTCTTTTATTACTGTTCTTTTTCTTATCTTTTTCTTTTCTCTATCTCTCTTTTCTTATTTTTCTCATTGTTGTCATCCTTTCTTCCTTCCTCCTTTGGCTTTCTGAATTCACTGAAAAATTTTCAGAGTCCTTCACCCCAAAAAACTGGAATAAACATTCTTTTCAAATCCACATAAAACATACTCATGGATGGACCACATGTTAGGCCACAAAGACAGCATCAACAAATTTAAGAACATGGAAATCATCCCAAGTATCTTCTCAGACCACAGTGGAGTAAAAGTAATATTCTAAGAACAAACAGAAACATATTAAAAGTCATAGAATTTGGAAATTAAACAACATAATCTTTAAGAACCACTGGGTCAGAGAATCACTCAAACAATAAATTCAAATATTCCTGGAAACAAATGAAAATGAAGACACAACCTATCAAAATATTTGGGAAACAGCTAAAGCATTATTGAGAGGGAAACTTATAGTCATACAATCACATATTAAACAACAAGAAAAAGCTCAAATTAACGACATTACTGCACTTAGAGGAAGAGGAACAAAGGAACCCTAAAGTAACCAGAAGGACAGAAATCACTAAAAATAGAGCAGAAATAAACAACATCATAAATAAGAGAACCATACAAAAGATCAATGAAGCCAAATGTTGGTTCTTTGAAAGATTAAACAAACTTGACAAACCCCTAGCCAGACTCACCAAAAAAAAAAAAAGGAGAGAAGACTCAGATTAATAAAATTGTAAACGATGGAAGAGATATCACAACTGACACCACAGAAATCCAGAAAATCATGCGCAACTTATATGAAAAACTATATGCCGCTGAGCTAGAGAATCTGGAAGAAATGGAACAATTCCTAGAAACCTATGCACTTCCAAAACTGAACCAAGAAGAACTAAAAAACCTAAATGCACCAATCACAGACAAAGAAACTGAAACCATTATTAAGAATCTCCACAACAACAAAATTCCTGGACCAGATGGCTTCACAAATGAATTCTACAAAACTTTCAGGAAACAGTCAGTACCCATACTTCTTAAGGTTTTTATAAGATTGAACAAACAGGAATATTCCCTTCCACCTTCTATGAAGCCAACATCACCCTGATACCAAAAGCAGATAGGGACGCAACAAAAAAGGAAAACTACAGACCAATAAATCTGATGAACATAGATGCCAAAATATTAAACAAGATCTTGGCCAGCCGGATACAAAAGCACATCAAAAAGATTCTTCATCATGACCAAGTGGGATTCATTCCAGAAATGCAAGGCTGGTTCATCATCCATAAGTCAATCAATGTCATCCACCACATCAATAAAAGCAAAGCCAAAAGCCACATGATTATCTCAATAGATGCAGAGAAAGCCTTTGACAAAAGTCAACACGCATTAATGCTCAAAACTCTACAAAAAATGAAAATAGATGGGAAATTCCTCAGGATAGTGGAATCCATATACAGCAAACCTACAGCCAACATCATACTCAATGGACAGAATCTGAAAGCATTCCCCCTCAGATTGGAGGTATTGTTTGGCTTATAATTGGCCTACCAGAGGAAGAAAGAGATGAAGGGGAAGTAAATATTCTAGAGGACCCCACACCTATGGGCATCTAATCTTTGATAAGAGGGCCTAAAGTATTAAATGGAGGAAGAAGGCTCTCTTAAATGGTGCTGGGAAAACTGGGTTGAAATATGCAGAAAAATTGAACTGAAACACCTTATCTCGCCAGAAACAAAAGTCAACTCCAAATGGATCAAAGACCTGGATGTTTGACCAGAAACTATAAAATACTTAGAGGAAAACATTGGTAAAACACTTTCCCACCTCAACCTCAAGAACATCTTTGATGATACACAACCCAATTGCAAGGCAGACTAAAGCAGAAAAAAATCAATGGGGCTACATCAAACTGAAAAGCTTTTGCACAACCAAAGAAACTATCACACAAACAGACCCCTCACAGAATGGGTGAAGATTTTCACATACCATACATCAGACAAGAGCAATGTTCTTTTGAATAAGAACATTGTCTTAGAAAATAGTGTCAGAGTAGAGAAAAAGTCTAGAGAGTCAGATTAGGGCAGAGAGTAGCTCCAATTCCTGAATATATTCTGTGGCTAGAATTAACTATTTAGCTCCATTCACCCCATCCAGGGCCCATATGTATGTATTTATATTTAGCACTGGAGCCTGTATAATCTCTGAGTTCCTACTGTTTTGAGATTGCAGCACATGGACACAACTGGGAACAATGAAGACTGCACTCATTTCAGGACCAATCTTCCTTGAGTGGTGGGAAATGATTCCCCAGCCTCCCTTTGGAAATTAGGACAGTCCCTACCATATCTTCTCTATAGTGAGGGCAAGGTCCTAAGAGAACCCACAGAGTGCTTGTGATGATATTCCTGATAGAAGTGACCAGTGGTGGTGCAGAGAGAGATATATTAGAGGTCTAGGCCCATCATATTTGTATGGGAATCCAGGGATCTGCTGACTAGTGCCCCAGATGGTAAGGTGTGATATTGACCAAAAGGGCCTTTATTAAGTGAATTTTATCCAAGGTTTGTAGTCATCTCTTTGTCTGATTACCTTATATTTTCTCCCAGTTTTATAAGCATTGAGTGTCATTTGTGCAGCCCAATCAGAATTTGAAATCTGTCTTCTTTGGGCCTTTCTGTTAGATTGCTAAGATACAAATCCTCAAATAACCTGGTTTCTATAACAATTAATTATTGCTCTTCTAAAGTCTTTCTGAGGCTATAAGAAACCACTTCCATTCTCTTTAAGATCCTCATTTCTCTCAGTCCTAGAATCTATAGGCCTATGCCTATGCTTCTCAATATTTCTTCTGTGATGCCTTACTGCCATACCATCTACGATGCCCTCAACCAAATTGCCACAATATGCCACTAATGAATTCTTATGGTGGGCTGCAACCTGAGATATGGAGCCTGAGATGTTAACCTCATAACTCTTCAAGTCTGGTAAGATTTTTCCTAACAAATGAGACTACCTACATCCACTTTAGATGGCGGCTTTAATTATCTGGTCTCCTTTGGTCTGCTGCATGTGTGTGGATCCAAGACTCCTGTTCCTGTTCAGGCGCCATTATGTTGGACTAGCTTCGTGGGCGGGAGACAGATGACCAGGGACTCATGGATGAGTGGTATGCAGATCAGTCTTTATTCATGCAGAATGCAGCACAATCTAAGCCAAACTAAATTAAACTAAAACTAAATATAATCACAATCCTGTCCTTATATATACTGGCCAACTAGGGTGGAAACAGTATGTGACATAGAGTGGGTGGAGCAAAAAGTGACTGGTGCAAATCAGGGTGTACTAGGAGAGGGGGTCGGAGCAAAAACACACCATGAACCAGTGGGGATTAAACCAATGCCCTGCAGGCAGGGTAGTGCTTAGTTAACAGTGGTCATGTAAATAGAATACAGTGTTAAGCAGGGGGGATTAAACCAATGAAACAGAAGGGGTTTTGAGAAGCAAAATTAGAAGCATACCAACAAAGCTCATTATCTACTTCCTAGCATCGAGTGACAGTCTGGCAGTTTTCCAGTTGTGGCTTCACCTCTATTCTATTTTACCAGCAAAAGGATTGATGAAGAGAGGAGAGGACCCCACCTAAAGCTCACCAAATGCAACTGTGATTATCCATTGTTATTTGAGTTTCCATGCAATTGTGGGTATCCTTGGAGGCTAGAGCAGCATCACGGAGGCCCTGTGATGACATCATGGGGCAGAGAACTGGCAAGGAAGTCCAGGAGAAAATCTATACCCCAGTGGTCTACAGGTGGGACTATGTTAATGGGAGCCTTTCAACATTGTTCTAATAAAGTTACAGATACTATATATGGGGTAGCATTTAGGGTACTGGGTACAAGTGTACAGGTATCCACAAGATAGAAGCAATTCTATATATCAAAGTGATAATATTCAATAGTCCTTGATGAGCCTGGAATCCTAGTTGTAGTACCAAAAGCAGGCATCATAAATTCTCTAGAATAGTAGACGTAGGCCAAAGTAGCTTAGCAATTTCTAGTCATTTTTAACTGGAGTCTGTAATTCTCTAGCATATTATCATGTTAATTATTCCAGTCTATGAACATGAAATATCATTCCACTTCTTTGTATCTTTTTCTATTTCCTTGAGTAGTACCTAATAATTTTCAGTATACAGTTCTTTCACTCCTTTGGTTAGACTTATTGCTAGATATTTTATTGTTATTGTTGCTATAGTAAAAGGAATTGATTTCTGGATTTCTTCTTCTAACTTTGTGTTTGCAAAAAGGAATGCCACTGACATTTGTATGCTAATTTTGCAGCCTGACACTTTACTGTTTTATCTGATAACTCCCAAAAGCTTCCTACTGGACTCCTTAGATATTTCTGTGCATGCTATTATGTCATCCTGCAAATAGGGATAACTTGACTTCTTCTCTTCCAACCTGTGTCCATTTAATTCCTTAATCCTGCCTGATTGCTATGGCAAGCACTATGTTGAATAGTAATGGTGATAGTAGGCATTCCTATCTAGTACCTGATCTGAGTGGAAATGCTTCCAGTTTTTCACCATTGAGTATAATGTTGGCTATAGGTTTGCTATATACTATCTTGAGGAGTTTTCCATCTATTCTCATTTTTGTAATGTTTTGATCATAAAGGGATGCTGGATTTTGTCAAAGGCTTTCTCTGCCTCTATTAATAGAACCGTGTGGTTTTTGCTCTTGCTTTTATTGATGTGGTGGATCATGCTGACTGATTTATATATATTAAACCAAACTTGTATCCCTGGCATAAACCCTATTTGGTCATGATGAACAACTTTTTTAATATACTGTTGTATCCACTTGGTTCTGTTAAATATTTTAGCATCTATATTCATCACAGATATTCATCTGTAATGTTTCTTATTTTTGTATCCATGTCTGCTTTTGGTATCAGAGTGATGCTGGCTTCACAGAAGCTGGAAGTGAGTATTCTTGTGTCTTCAATCTGTTGGTAGAATTTTAAAAGTAGTGGTATTAATTCTTCATTGAAAGTTTTGTAGAATTCATTTGTAAAAACATCTGATCCAAGACTTTTATTCTTGGGAAGGTTTTTGATAAATGTTTCTATTTATTTGGCTGTGATGGGCCTATTCATATTTTCTAGTTCTTCTTTATATAATTTTGGAAGTTTTTAGGTATCTAGGAACATGTCCATTTCTTCCAGGTTCTCTAGCTTGGTGGCATATAGCCCATAGAAGTTTTACATGATACGTTGAATTTCTGTGTTTTCTGTTGTGATATCTCCTCTTTCATTTACAATCGGGTTATTTGGGTCCCCCCCCCCTTTTTTTAGTGGGCTAAAGTTTTGTCAATATTGTTTACTCTTACTCACTCCTCACTAAGAGATATAACAGGGTGGCGGAGAGATATCACAGTGTTTATGCAAATAGACTCCCACACCCCAGGAATCTAAAGTTCCAAATTCAATTCAGCTGTTCTTCCAGCAGCCAGAGTCAGACAGTACTGCTTGGCCTTATGTGTTTCTAAACAAATCCTGTTTGTACTCTGTGGGTCTGTGTCAATTATTCATCATGTCTCCCAATTCATCAGGAGAGCAATGTTGAAAGGCTCCCATTAACATAGTCCCACCTGTAGACCACTGGGGTATAGATTTTCTCCTGGATTTCCTTGCCAGTTCTCTGCCCCATGATGTCATCACAGGGCCTCCGTGATGCTGCTCCAGCCTCCAAGGATACCCACAATTGCATGGAAACTCAAATAGCAATGGATAATCACAGTTGCATTTGGTGAGCTTTAGGTGGGGTCCTCTCCTCTCTTCATCAATCCTTTTGCTGGTAAAATAGAATAGAGGTGAAGCCACAACTGGAAAACTGCCAGACTGTCACTCGATGCTAGGAAGTAGATAATGAGTTTTGTTGGTATGCTTCTAATCTTGCTTCTCAAAACCCCTTCTGTTTCATTGGTTTAATCCCCCCTGCTTAACACTGTATTCTATTTACATGACCACTGTTAACTAAGCACTACCCTGCCTGCAGGGCATTAGTTTAATCCCCACTGGTTCATGGTGTGTTTTTGCTCCGACCCCCTCTCCTAGTACACCCTGATTTGTACCAGTCACTTTTTGCTCTACCCACTCTATGTCACATACTGTTTCCACCCTAGTTGGCCAGTATATATAAGGACAGGATTGTGATTATATTTAGTTTTAGTTTAGTTTAGTTTGGCTTAGATTGTGCTGCATTCTGCATGAATAAAGACTGATCTGCATACCACTCATCCATGAGTCCCTGGTCATCTGTCTCCCGCCCATGAAGCTAGTCCAACATAATGGTGCCTGAACAGGAACAGGAGTCTTGGATCCACACACATGCAGCAGACCAAAGGAGACCAGATAAGTAAAGCCGCCATGGCCTGACTTTCCACTTATGAAGAGGTTTCCCAAAGCCTCTACTGTTTTGTCATCAGACAGTTTCTCTGTCTCTGGAACATTTTGCTCTGGGTCACACTTAGGTTCCCTGATCAGGAACTTTGATTTCTTATGACCATGATCATAGAGCTTGGAAGATGCACGGAGCTTTCTCCTTGGACTTTCTGGATTCCCTCTCCCATGTTTCCCAAGGAGAAGGACTACATTTTGCTCCAGGCCACAATTTGGTTCTTTATGACTGATCGTAGAGCTTGGGATGTGCACGGATATTTCTCCTGGGACTTTCTGGACTTCTCAAATTTTTCCTGCTGAGAAGGACTACGCTAATTTGAGGAGCATTCTCCAGTACTCTGGCAGTCCCCAAGAATGGAGACACATGGTTAGTTCTACTCTCCTGATTGGATTCTTTCTTCGAAGGGAAGACACTTTTAAAAAATAGATGCCTGCAATCCTGCAGGAACAGTCAGAAGCACCCTAAATGGAATTTCGAGGAGCTTTTTGGACTAGGACATTCTCCGGTGACTCATGATGCTACATAGTGAGATCTGGATAATCTGGTTAAAGGTGAAAGAAGCAAAAACTGCCTACTGCTTTTCTCTCAATTTCCCCCTCATTGTTCTGTCTGAATATCTTAAGTTTGTTGTCTACTTTCAGTTGTGTTTCATAAGAGAGTGATTTGAGTGACTGAATTTTTGTATGATATTGACTTAAAAAAATGCTGGATGCAGCCATGATTTCTAGAGACATCCAGAAACAATCCAAACAATTTTTTCCCCTTTTGATATTTTTTATGTCATTGGTATTAACATGAAACATTTAATCCTGAAAACTGTATGATTATGTTAATAATTCTCATGCCTGAGGCTTCTGTGGTTCTTCTGTTTACCTTTCCATATTTTATAGAGTTTAAACTGTTTAAACAACCTTGAAATCATATTAGAAAGGACTTCCAATTATAATGGAGTTATCAATAACAGTAAACTTCTAATCTACAAGTTTTGTTTGACAAGTAAGTGAATTTCAGCTGTCAAGTCCTCATATGAAAAAGCATCTGCTCAAATGAAATCCCCAGAAATCCATTTGGACCCTTGTTCTCTGACATCACCCACAAGATGGCATGACAACAATGCACCCCCAGAAACCAATGATGTGACCTGGCACAACCTGAAAAAACAGATTCACAGACTCCAAAGCTCACTCTCTACAGAAAAGCGAAATTCCAGAGGCTTTCCTTTAAGCTGCTGGGTTTCTCAAAGACTGACTGCATCCATCTGCCTTGGGACTCTATAGATCATGCTCCCTCACCTGCAGGCCCTGTCCCCAGAGGCAGAAAACGCCCTCTCCTTACTGGGTCATGCCCACAGAGGCAGGATACGCCCTTTGAGGCAAGAGATGCCCACAGAGGCAATAAATGCCTTTTCGCCTGCTAGACCTTGTCCTTTGATTCAGGAAACGCCCCCCTCAGGACTCCCCTTGGCATCACACTGGTTCTTTCTGCTCTCCTATTTTATTCCTCCATGTCTTGTGCCAGTTCCTTTGAAAATGCCTGTATGATGTAGGTTTCTGTTCACCCCACACTCCTGATACTATGGTCATTAGTTAAAAAGAAAGGGGGAATTGTTGTTATGTTTCTAGTTCTGCTTCTAAAAACCCCTTCTGTTTCATTGGTTTAATCCCCTCTGCTTAACACTGTATTCAGTTTACATAACCACTGTTAACTAAGCACTACCCTGCCTGTAGGGGATTGGTTTAATCACCACTGGTTCATGATGTGTTTTTGCTCCGCCCCCCTCTCCTAGTACACCCTGATTTGCACCAGTCACTTTTTGCTCCACCCACTCTATGTCACATACTGTTTCCATCCTAGTTGGCCAGTATATATAAGGACAGGATTGTGATTATATTTAGTTTTGGTTTAGTTTAGTTTAGTTTGGCTTAGATTGTGCTGTGTTCCACATGAATAAAGACTGATCTACTTACAGCTCAGCCATGAGTCCCTGGTCATCTGTCTCCCACCTGCGAAGCTAGTCCGACAGGGCTTTAGTCCTAGGAGTTTCTCCTTAGGCCCCTCTCTGTCCATAGTCACATTTGTTTGCACTCACCAGTGACTTAGTGGGTTCCCAAAGTAATCCTACTCTTGTCTTGTGTTCTCAGGTGATCTTATCTGCCTTTTCTGCTTGTCTTTTCTTTGGTGGATCGTGTTTCCCATCTATACAATAGATTGTTCTTGTTTTTAATCCATTCAGTCATTTAACTCCATACACGAAAATCATATAAAAAATGAATCAAGTATCTGGATATTAGACCAAAAAATCTAAAATGTATATAGAAAATTTCAGTTAAACACTGCAGGATATTAAATCATATTTGGAGGTTGAGTGTATAGGCAAGCAAAGTGAAAACAAGAGTAAGTAAATATAAATATACAACACTTAAAAGCTTTTGCACATCAAAAGCAAACTATAAAATGATAGCCAAGAAACTCAGTAATTAGAATATTTTTTAATCATGATCCATCAGACAAGTAAACATCTATATAATGGGTACAGCTCAAAAAAGAAAAAAATAATACCTCAATAAAAAGTGAACCAAATAACTTAATAGGTATTTTTAAAATCTTTATTAGTGATTTTGTATAAATTTACAAAACTGTTGTATCATAAGGGTATAAATCTATATAGTTCCTACTCCTCCATTGGAAACTGCATCTGTCCTTTCAAGGTCACAAATATAGTCTGAATACATAACATATATATAACCCAATGGTACTAGAATAGGCAGTTTTCAAAATGAGACATATGCATTAGCTACAGAAATATGAGGAAATGATCAGGGGGCAGGCAGTGATGAATCTATTTATGCACACACATTACAGTGTGCAGGGACCTGGGTACTGTTGTAAACAACATGTGGCTTCATTTAAGGTTAAATAAAAGAGAGGTTTATTCATAAAAATCACTGTAAATGTGAGAAGAGAAGTCTAGCTAAGAAAATTGGCAAAAGTTCAAAGTCAACAACTAAGTTAGGACATGGAATTTTGGTGATAGTTGTGGAATGAAACTGCGCCCTATATCTATATAATCTTATAACTTAATATTAAACATTAAAATAAATAAATAAATAAATGAAAAATTACAAGCTAGATACTTAGGCTGAAATTTCATATCCCATGGGGCTAATAGTATTAAGACAAAAATATTAAGCTTGAATTTTTTAAAAAATTGTAAATAAGATATTATATATTATAAGTAAGTACAATCATGGATTACTTTTTTATTTCTCTCACATTTTGTTTCATTTTTTATTTCAATATTATTATTTCAGTATTACCTAATACTGTCTTTGATTTATAAACCTCAAAGAGATAAGGATCTTCCCTATCTCCATGTTGGGATTGTGTGTTTGATGGATGAAAGACTGAGTTAATGAATACTTCCTTTTGTTTAGATAATACTTTTATAAGTTGAGATATGGTATCTCATCTCTCTCCATCTCTCTCTCTCTTTCTTCCTTTCCCCTTCTTTCTCTCTCTTCCTTTCACTAATATAATTAAGAAAATATTTTTAAAAGTTAAATATTTTTCTTTTCTTTGGAAAAATCTATCTTAGGAAGCATTATTAGCAACTTAAACCTCTCCAGATACTTAGCTTGTCCAGTCTATAACATTAATGAAATTTTTGTACATACCCATCTAATCAACAGAATCTGAGTTCTTTGAAATTTGTAAATGGATATTTTATAAATAATAAGTATTCTATAAATCAAATAAAATATAGAATTAGGGAGTCGGGTGGTAGTGTAGTGGCTTAAGAGCATGCAGTGCAAAGTGCAAGGACAGGCAGAAGGATTCTGGTTCGAGACCCCCCCCAAGCTCCCTAAGGAGTCGCTTCACAAGAGGTGAAGTAGGTCTGCAGGTATCTATCTTTCTCTCCTCCTCTCTGTCTTCCCCTCCTCTTTCATTTCTCTCTGTCCTGTCCTACAATGATGACAGCAATAAAGCGACAAGGGCAACAAAAGGAAATAAAAATGAATAAATAAGAAAATATAGAATTAGTGGACTTTAACATTATGGACATTTTTGACACATTGAGTACAGTATTCTAAAATGTCAGGATTTTGTTATACTTATATCCCAAATGTTTGGTATCCATCAGATTTGCTACATTATGTCAGGATCTCATTATCCAGAAAAAAAATTAACCTTATAGGGCGTATGTCACAGAAAATTATTTTCTATTTGATAAGCATGCTATTTGTTTTTTAGAAAAAAATAATGTTTCTATCATTGTCATTCTATCAAGAGCCCATGGCACTGACATATATTATAAAACAATAGGTCACAAAGTAAATCACTTTAAAAATTTCAGTGTGAATCATAAGCCAAACTGATTTATACATAAAAATGGCATGTTTCTGAATATAAGTGAATGTGTTATCCCTAATGCAATATTTTAAGAAGGTATAAATTTGTGGAGGATAGCATGATTATATTAAAATATATATATCCAAAATGTCCAAAGCTTAAACAAACCATTATTAAAATCAATTTCTATATTCAATTAAAAACTAATTTGGTTGGAGAGATGAGCAGTGTCATTACATACTTCTACAGCTTCTGAATATCTACAGGTGAAAAGAATTGGAACCCAAAATAAAAGGCTGGGCTCAAGTCCATGGAACCAAACTCTGTGGGGTGTAGGAAGCTTCACAAGTAGTGTAGCAGTATCACAAGAGTCTCTCTCTCTCTCTCTCTCTCTCTCTCTCTCTCTCTCTCTCCCTCTCCCTCTCCCTCTCCCTCTCCCTCTCCCTCTCCCTCTCCCTCTCCCTCTTCTTCCCCCTCACATTCTATCAAAAAATAATAATGGGAGTTGACTGATAGTAAAGCTGGTTAAACACACATGGCACTAAGTACAAGGACCAGTGTAAGGATCACAGTTTGAGCCCACAGATCCCCACCTGCAGGGGAGTCACTTTACAGGTGGTGAAGCAGGTTGCAGGTGTCTATCTTTCTCTCCTCCTCTCTGTCTTCCCCTTCTCCCTCAATTTCTCTCTGTCCTAACAATGACGACATTAATAACAACAATATGACTACAGCAACAATAAAAAACAATAAGTGCAACAAAAGATAAAATTTAATTAATTTAAAAAAGATTTGAAAAAATAATTGAATGGAAACAGTAGGCTTAAATTACTACATAAAGGGAATATTTACAGAGCACTTGTATGCTAAATCCTTGAAAGTGTATTTTCATTTTACAAGATGGAATTTTTTAACCTTATAATATTTCCTTAAATTATCAAAAGAACTTGCATATTATAGCCTTTTAATAACATAAGATTAATATTAACCACTGTACTAAAATGTATCCACTGTTTTGAGTATTTTGGTCTTTATGTGTGAGCACTAAAGCAACTTTATTTTCTTTCTTCTTCAGACTAACTCATTCTCCAGATTCTGCATCTGTTGGGATAAATTCATAGGAAAATCTCCAATATTAAAATTTCTAGTGCATTTCTTTGGAAGCTGTGTGCTCTTGAAGCTTGCCCAGAGGCATCATTTTGATGAGATAATCTGTTGACTCCCTTGCTCAGTGGTCACAAGCTACAGAGAAAATAGCAACAACACAATTTTTGCATCTGTGACCACCAAGTTCACTGTGTTCTTACCCTCACAGATCCAAGACATTCTGCTTTATGTCATTTTAACAGATATATGCTACAGTAGACTAAATGATTCTTTGCATGTTGTATCCCTATGCCTTGTGTGACAGTATTTAGAAATGTGATCTTTGTGAGGCAATTAGAGAGTGTAGGAGATTTGAGGTGGGATTAGTATCCTTACAAGAAGAAAAATAGTTCTTTCTCTTCTCCAGAATGCATTTAGAAGGGTGTGATCATAGGAGAACATAGAGAGGAAAAGACAATCTTCTTGTTACGAAGGTCTCTTCATTGATCCCATTATGCTAGAACTTTTCAGGAACCAGAACTGTATGGAATAAATCATAGCCACTAAGGACACCTTTTATGGCAAGATAATTTGAGTAAGACAAATGCTGTAAGACAGTAAAACTGTTACCCTTGTCCCAAAATCTGTTTTTTGACAATACTACTGCTACTCCTAATGAAGGTCCCTGAAACAGATGGGAGAATTTCTCCTAAGGAAGATCTGGGCAACAGAAAAGGTGGAATTTGAGACTGCATACCCTCCTCCCTTTGTCTCCATCACTACATATGCACTTCCACATTTCTAGGTAAATTATTTCATCATTTTTTAACTTTAAATGTACATATTTGAAATATATATGTATATTCTTTCTTTTCCTCTAAGGCCTGAACCTTCCCAATCTTCAACTTGGGGAGAAGTATCACTTCTACTCCTTTCACTATGATTTTAATATGACCCTTGGTGGGGCAGGGATGGGGTGGTGCTTGAACATTGAACTATAAGTTAATACCAGGTCACACTAGATTCTTCATGCCTCTGAATCAACAAAACAGTGAGTTACTGTGTTGACAAGAGTGACTAGTCCGTTACCAAGGGGCACTTAAAATACTGCATTACAATGGAGACAGGAAAAAATGTGTCTAAAGTACAGCCGATCTTAAAGAGACTTTCAGTACTACCATATTCTGCAAGTAAATTCCAATTAGGAAAAGTTAACATTTAAGGGACCTAGTCCTTTCAGGAGTAAATTTTAGAACCACTTTACCAGATAAAAAAAAACACATTCAGAGTGACTTTATAAAATCAAAGGATGATGAACAATGTGAAATCCTAATTATAGGGACAGGGAAATAGCTACTTGGACAACATGCTGTTTTTCCATGTGCATGAACCAGATTAGAGACTGAAAACTTCAATACTGGGGTCTCTTTCACCTTTTATCTCTGCCTTCTCTGTTTCTATATAGTAAAACAGTGTAACCATAAATATGCTACTATAATGAATATTTGTTATATTATGAATACATTTATTTCAATGCACACACATAAACATTTTCCTCTTATTCCCTAGCATGCAATTTAAGATTATTAACTTTACACATGATGTAAAGTACAAGATAGCAAGAAGACAAATATTATATATTCCTCACTTGAAATTGGTGTTATTAAATAAGATATTTGCGTACATGACATAGCTAGTTGTGATCTTTCCATGGAAAGTAAGCATGGATTAAGGGGAATGTGTATTTCATTAAAATGAATAAACAACGTGTGATGGTTAAGCTGATGTATCAGTTTGACTTTATTTTCATGCCCCAATGTTAATTGATTTAATTATTATTATGTGCTGCATTTGTGTGAATCACTTTGGATAAAACCAGCATTTGAGTCAGTGGCTTGCTCTCTTCAATGAGGGTGAACACTGTATAACTTTCCAATGGCCCAATGAAACAAAATGACAAAAAACTCAGCATTTAATTAATTTTTCTATTAAACTTGGAACTCCTGAATCTTAAGACTTTCAGTCCTAAATTGAATTACTCTATCAGCTTTCCAGCATCTTAAATTCAAAGGCTTAGCAAACTCCATAAATTTTACAAACTATTTATTAGGCAATTGGATATGCATATACAAATAATCTATATATATTTTCTCTTTTTATATATTCATTATTATCACTTTTTCTTTCTCCTCTGTCTCTTCTTCTTGATACTTTTTTCTGCATTATTCAATATGACTTACTAATTGTTAAAATCAAATATTGTGTTCACTTCTTCAGTTTGGAATTTTCTCAAAGCAGATTGCTATTTCTCACCATCTGGTTTGTTTAGGATGGTGCCCATTGCATCCTATGCACTGAAGGAGTTAAGAGCCCTACTGTGTGATGTGGAAATTATTGCTTTTTACTATGAGCAATCTTATTTCATAGTGATTCTGTATCATGATTTCCTATAAGTAGTATATGTGATATGCCTTTATTTTCTAAACTTTTCTTTCAGAAGAAAACGGACTTAATTAATACATAAAAGGAGACAAGATCTCTGGAGAACAGCACTGCTTCTCTCTCTGCTGCTGGTGAACAATGACTTTGGATGTTCAGAGTCTCAACTGTTCCTTCTTGTCATCATTATAGTGATTTTATGTTATAATATCACATTGATTATCTGTAATAGTGTCTCAGCTATTTCTTATTTATTTGTATACAGTCTCTGGAACTCTAAACACTAGCTGCCAACTTTGCAAAGAATCTCTATGTTCCAATTCACATTGAAAAAAATTACACATATATCAATCTTTATTATAAACCATTGACCTCCCAACAATAAAAAATGATGTCTATTTTTTCTGTTTTATGGAAGTGCCTTTTTGCCGGAGTGCTAAGGACTTTGCATGGGTTCTATCTATTCCAGGCCATTTTTTTTCCATTATTTTAAACCTTAGTACTGTGTTCCTTCCCCCTCTTTTTCTCTCTCTCCCTCTCTCTCTACTTCTCTACTTCTGTGTCTAAAAAAACACAACAAGGGAGTCGGGCTGTAGCGCAGCGGGTTAAGCGCAGGTGGCGCAAAGCACAAGGACCGGCATAAGGATCCCGGTTCGAACCCCAGCTCCCCACCTGCAGGGGAGTCGCTTCACAGGCAGTGAAGCAGGTCTGCAGGTGTCTATCTTTCTCTCCTCCTCTCTGTCTTCCCCTCCTCTCTCCATTTCTCTCTGTCCTATCCAACAACGACAACAACAATAATAACTACAACAATGAAACAACAAGGGCAACAAAAGGGAATAAATAAATAAAATAAATATATAAAAAAAACATAACAAAATGATAAAGAAACCAAGTATGCAAATGACTGAATCCGTGGAAGAACATTCTGATCTTTTGAGAAATATGTACACCGTTTTCCATAGCAGGCTGAACCAGTTCACATTCCCATTACATAAATATCCACTTTTCTCCTTGTCCTTGCCAGAACTTGCTGAGTAGACACCTGATTCTTTGATAAAATATAGTTTGTTGTTAAAATTCGGAGGCTCCAGCTGGCCGGGCTAGCTTCACGGTGGTGGACAGAGACAGAGACTCAGAGACACACGGCTGGGCAGGGAAGCTGTATTTCTTTATTCAGGAACAACGATTCATAAACTAACCCAAACTAATCACCAAACAGAACTCTCCTGCCTCTTTCCCCTGCGGCGGCACCAAGAAGTCTCGAACTCTGGAACTCTGGAACTCTCTCGGGGTTCCTTGGGGCGGGGACAAGCGGGCCCGCAAAACTAGCAGGACTGAACCAATTTTCTTGGCAGAGAGGAGAACTAGAACAAATCAATGTAAAGCATACAACAATAGTTTACAATGTATAACAACTGTCCATGGGCAGTAGGAAGCATGTGTTTACCAGTGTAAATCTTAAAAATGGACTCTGAGGAGAGGGACTTTCAGGACCGAGGGTATGACAGCAAAGGAGGATCTAGGTTGGGAGTGAGAGTGTTTTTCAGAAAACTGAGAAGTTTTACACATGTACCAACAACTGTATTTACTGTAAACCATCAAATCCCTAATGCAAATATTAAAAATATAAATACAAAGTATAATAAAAGGTTGTTTTCCTCATTCTCAATTGCTTACAGCTTTTTGGAATTTTATTTTATTTGTCTTCTGTCCTGTTTTCTTTCTACAAAGTTTCCTTCTGGTTTGGTCATTATATTGTTCTTGTTAAATTTTTGTCCTAGGTGTTGCTGTTTGGGTATTATATGAGATGGCCTCTGGACTCTTGGATCCTGCATGAGTAAAGGTGATTACCTTTTTGTGTCTCTGGAGTGGGTGGAGCTTTCAATCTATTAATACTGCCTTTGGAAGATGAGAGGTAGAGTCTCTTATCTCACATCGAAGGAAGAAATAGAAAACTGTGGCTTAGTGAGTCTCTGGAGAAATCTCAGTTGTAGAATGTTCCATCCTCCAAAGGGAGGCTGGAAAACATAGTCTATATTCCACCTGAAGAAGATGGGTCTTGAAACTGAGGCAGCTTGGAATGTATCTACTCATGATCACAGAATATGAGCTCAGATCTATAGGTATGCAGAGGTCACATAGGCTTCTAAGCTAAACATGGGTCCCAGATAACATCAAATCATTGGGGTTTACAGTCAATAATATTTATACACCTTTCCCATATTTGGGAGCTACTCTCTTCCCTGATCCAGCTTTCTGGTCCTTTTTGCAGCCATGACATTATCTCTTCAGACAATAACTTGCATCCACCTACATATCAGATTTCAGGCTCAGAGAAAAACAAAAGAAACAAACAAAAAAAAATAGTATAGTCATGGACCCTTTGAAATACTACTAAAATATGCCTACTTGCTATCTACAAATAAAGACACCTCCCACCCCAACTCTTCATCTGCACTATTTCAGCCTTTAGGTTCATGATTAATCAACAACTTGTTTGGCTTTGTATCTTAACTCTTCTCAGCCACCAGATTCCAGATGCTACCATGATGCCAACCAGACTTCCCTGGACAGACAACCCCACCAATGTGTCCTATAGCTCTGATTCCTCATATCCCTGCCCCACTAGGGAAAGAGAGAGACAGGCTGAATACAGATCAACCTGTCAACACCCATGTTAAGCAGGGAAGCAATTACAGAGTCCAGACATTCCACCTTCTGCATCCCACATGACCTTGGTTCCATACTCCTAGAGGAATAAAGAATAGGAAATCTATCAGGGAAGGAGATGGGATACAGAGTTCTAGTGTTGGGAATTGTATGGAGTTGTACCCCTCTTATGGTTTTTGTCAGTGTTTCCTTTTTATAAATAAAAAATTTAAAAAAAAGAAATCCCAGTTGTATTTTGTTGAGTCTCCAGGTAATTTTTGTCAAAAACAAAATCTGAAATGGCTTCTACTTTATAATCACTGTTTTGTCATTTTTCAGTCCTTTTAGGTACAAACATAACTATTGAAAATTGCCATTTCTGCCTCCTGGGATAGGTTTATATTGCTAGAAGATTTCCTCTAAATATTGGTTTTGCCTTGTCTTATAGAGTCTTCTACTTTATTTCTTCACTTTTCACCACTAATTTCCTTTTTAGTGAAGAAAAAAAACTTTAAAAAGAGGGGCAGGGTGGTGGCACACTTGGTTGAGTGCACATGTTGCAATATGCAAAAATCCAGGTTTGAGTCTGCAGTCACCACCTGCATGGACAAAACTTTGTGAATGTTGAAGCAGTATTACGGGTCTCTCTCTTTCTCTCTCTCTATCTCCCCTTTCCATCTCAATTGCTGGCTGTCTCTATCCAATAAATAAAGATCATGAAACAACACTAAAATAATATAAAATGTATCAAAATTAGAAACAAAACTGTCTCAATGTTTATATGTCATGGCAATATGCATAGAAAAATCTTAAATACAGTATCATTGAAATAAAAGGAAAAGGACACAAAGAAACTGAATGTTATCCCATGCTCATGCATCCTTAAAATGATTATATTGCCTAAAACATACAAACCCAATATTATCTTCATCAAAATTCCAATGGTATTCTTCACAGAAACATATCTGAAAATGTAAATGTGAAATTTATTTTTGGAAGTAGAAAAGACTCTGAGTATCTGAACACTCCAAAGAGGGGAATGGGTATGAAGACTTCATCTCCCTAGATTCGAACAAAACTACGAAGTCTCAGCTATAGTATTTACAACAGTATAATATTAAAATTAAAGCAATCACAGAGATAAACAGAAAATAATTAAGAGGCTAAAAGTAAAAATCACACATATACAGATAGAACATGTAAAGTCTCTCCAATCCAGTGTTGAGAAAACCTCAGGGCCACTAATAAAAAGATAAAATTAGATCTAATACCACACAAAAATGTAGGTTGTAGATCTTGTAATGTAGACTTATATGTACAATCTGAACACATAACATACATAGAAAAATAGATAGGAGAGTGTTTCTTCACATCAGTCTCAGAGACGTATTTTTGCTCTTTTTTTAATTCACAGATATTATTTGCTTGTGTGAATATATATATTTCTTAATTGGGGAATTAATGTTTACATTCAAAAGTAAATAAAACAGGTTGTACATGCATACCATTTCCCAGTTTCCATATTACAATACAACCCCCACTAGGTCCTCTGTCATACTTCTTGGATCTGTATTATCCCCACCCACCCAATCTAGAGTCTTTTATTTTGGTGAAATATGCCAATTCCAGTTCAGGTTCTGCTTGTGTTTCTCTTCTAATCTTGTTTTTCAATTTCTGTCTGATCATCCCGTATTCATCCTTCTGTTTCTGACTTATTTAACTTAACATGAATTTTTCAAGCTCCATCCAAGATCAGCTGAAAACAGTGAAGTCACCATTTTTTATAGCTGAGTAGTATTCCATTGTGTATATATATCACACTTGCTCAGTCACTCATTTGTTGTTGGACACCTGGGTTGCTTCCAGATTTTGGCTATTACAAATTGTGCTGCCAAAAACATATGTGTACACAGATCTTTTTGGATGAGTGTGTTGGGTTCTTTAGGATATATATCCCCAGGAGAGGAATTGCAGGATAATAGGGTAGGTCCATTTCCAGCTTTTTGAGAGTTCTTCAGACTGTTCTCCACAAAGGTTGGACCAATTTAAATTCCCACCAGCAGTGCGAGAGGGCTTCTTTGAAAAGCATTTGCTGCTGTTCCCTTTTCTGAAGTATGACCTTCTCAAGGGAGTGAAGTGGTATCTCTTTGTTATCTTTATTTGCATTTCTCTGACAATCAAAGACTTGGGGCATTTTTTAATGTGTTTCTCAGACTTTTGGATCTATTCTGTGATGACTATTCTGTCCATGTCCTCCTCCCATATTTGGATGGGGTTATTTGTTTTCTTCTTGTTGAGATTTCCGAGTTCTTTATATATTCTGGTTCTTAGCCTCTTGTCTGATGTATGGCATCTAAAGATCTCCCATTCTGTGAAGGGTTTCTTGGTTTGGGTAGTAGTTTCTTTAAATGTGCATAACCTTTTTAATTTGATGTAGTCCCATAGGTTCATGTTTGCCTTAATCTTCTTTGTAATTGGATTCATTTAATTGAAGATGTCTTTAAATTTTATGCGGAAAAGAGTTCTTCCAATACTTTCTTCTAAGTATCCAATAGTTGTGGTCTGACATCCAATTCCTTGATCCACTTGGAATTTACTTTTGTACTTGGTGAAATATAGTGGTCCAGTTTCATTCTTCTGCATATTTCAACCCATTTTTTTCCATCCCCATTTGTTGAAGAGACTCTGCTTTCCCCATTTAATCATCTGGGCACATTTGTCAAAGATTAGATATCCATAGGTGTGGGGGCTTACTTCTGGGCTCTCAATTCTAATCCACTGAACAGTGTATCTGTTCATGTTCCGGTACCAAGAAGTTTTTATTACAATGGCCCCATAATATAATTTGAGATCTGGGAGTATGATGCCTCCAATTCTGTACTTTCTTCTCAAGATTGTTTTGGCAATTCTAGGTCTTTCCTGGTTCAAGATAAACATTTGTAGCATTTGTTCTGTTCTTCTAAAAAATGTGCTTGGGATCTTAATGGGGAAAGTATTAAATCTGTATATGGCTCTGGGTAGTATATTCATTTTGATGTGATTTTTCCTACTGAAGAACACGGGATATCTTTCCACTTCTTCGTGTCTTTTTCAATTTCCTTGAGTAGTGACTGTTGTGCCCAGAAGTTTGAGTCCCAATCTCACACAAGGAAGACCAGCATCGCATGCAATAGCAAGAGCTTTTATAAACAAGCTTAAGCTTGGACCGCCGACACCCTTCCACACAAGGGGAGAGTCTGCTGCCAATGACCCCGCAGCATTGTTGCTTTCAGCTTTTTATAGTACACAGATCAAGAGTGGTTGGTTTCAGTTTAATGGCTTTAATGGTTGTAATGACTGTAACGGCTCTAACAAGGAACTGTTGGTTTCAATGTAAAAGTCCCTAACAAGTAACAGTTGGTTTCAGTGTAACAGTCTCTAAGAAGTAACAGTTTCTAATCTCTACATTCTAATCTCCACATCCCCCCCTTGTTTTTTGTAACTTCTAGGGCCCAATCTTGGGCCAGTCTCTGTTTCTGACTACTGTCCCAGTATCTAGGTAAGGTTCAATGGGGTGTGAGTAGTAGTAGTAGTAGTAGGAATTAAGATTAGAGTCACCAGGAGAGAAAGAGTGGACAGAGTCACGAACGGAGCAACCGGAGCTTGAGCGGGTGTTTAGGGACAGATTTAAGTCACCGTCTGGTCTTGAACTCTTCTGTCTCTGCTGCAGGGACATGGAATTGGTGGATCCACGGACAGATACCATCCACCTTAAGAGCCGTGGGGGTGGCTAGGATGACAGTATAAGGTCCTTTCCACTGGGGCTCAAGTGTCTCTATTTGGTGGTACCTCACCAAGACTGAGTCTCTAGGCTGGAAGGGATGAGGGTCTGGATGAAATGCAGCTCATATATTGCTCTCAGTCTTGGGCACACATGCTTTTGGACCTGAGCTATTGTCTGTAAAGAGGCAAGCATATCCTGATCATTAATATCAGCAAGCAAGTTTGATCTCATGGCTGGGGTTATGGGAGGGGGACAACTTAACATGATCTCGAATGGGGTCAGCTTTGCAGTATAGGGGTCATTTTTTACTCTATAAAGGGCAAAGGAAAGGAGAGTTACCCAGTCTACACCAGTCTCCATAGTTAATTTTGTTAAGGTCTCTTTCAGAGTTCTATTCTTCCTTTCTACCTGTCCTGAGGCTTGGGGCCTATAGGCACAATGTAATTTCCATTTTGCCCCAAGAACACCTACCAAGTTCTGGGTTACCTTGGAAGCAAAGGCTGGACCATTACCTGAGTTTAAATGAAGAGGCATACCAAACCCGGGGAAAATCTCTTTGAGTAGTTTCTTCGCCACTGTCTGGGCCATCTCTCTCTCTTAGTTGGGAATGCTTCAGTCCATCCTGAAAAGGTATCTACAAACACTAACATATATTTATACCCATATTTTCCCGGTTTTACCTCAGTGAAGTCTATCTCCCAGTAGGCACCTGGTCTGGTTCCTTTCTCATGTACCCCGGAAGTTCTAGGCTGGTTGCTAGCATTTGAAAGTCTGCAGGCTTTGCATTCTGCAACTATTTCCTTAATCAGTTGGCTCTTTTTGTGGATTCTCAGGCTGGCTTCTTGCAAAAGTTTGGCAATTTTTCTTCTCCCCAGGTGGGTGGTTCTGTGTATATGCTGTAGCAGGTGTTTGGCCATGGCTTGGGGTAAGATGAGTTCACCATCAGCTGTTACCCACAAGTTACCATGCCTGTCAGCAAGAGGTAACTTTTTTATCTGGAGCTCATCATCTGGTGTATATTCCGGCTTATCAGGCAGGGTGGGCTCTCCAGGGTTTGGCAGACAAAGAGCTAATTTGTCAGTTCTTTCTAATGCTACTTGTCTGGCTGTGGTATCTGCTTGGTAGTTGCCCCATGCCACAGGACTTTCTCCTTTTTGGTGTCCAAAAGGGCAGTGTATTATGGCCACCTCATCTAGCATCCAGATAGCCTCTAATAAATAGGTCTAATATTTCTTGTTGATTTTTGATAGCTTTACCTTCAGCTGTGAGCAGTCCCCTTTCTCTATATATAGCCCCATGGATGTGGGCTGTGGCAAAGGCATAGCAGCTATCAGTGTAGATGTTAAGTCTTTTCCCTTTTCCTAGGTTGAGAGCTTTTGTGAGGGCAATTAATTCAGCTTTTTGGGCTGAAGTCCCTGTGGGCAGGGCGGCTGCCCACACAGTCTCATGTTCAGTAGTTACTGTGGCCCCAGCATACCTTACCCCATCTCTGATGAAGCTGCTCCCATCAGTATACCAGTTCACTTATGTTCCTTTTAAAGGCTGGTCTTTCAAGTCTTCCTGGAGGCTGGATGTTCAGCTCAGAATCTCAGAGCAGTCATGTAAGGGAGCGCCTCATTTGAGGTCAGGGAGCAAGGTAGCTAGGTTTAAGGATGATCTTGATGAGAACTGAATGACAGGTGGGTTTAGCAACAAGCTTTGATAATGAGTTAATTGGGAATTGCCAATCCACCTGTCTGGAGGTTGTCGAAGGATTCCATCTAAAGCATGAGTAGTTATGGTCAATTTCTGACTGAGGGTCAACTTCTGAGCATCCTTTGTCAACATAGCCATAGCAGCTATGATGCGGAGGCACAGTGGCCATCTGGCTGCCACTGAGTCTAGCTTTTTTGAGAAATAAGCTGCTGGCCACATCCAGGGCCCTACCATTTGTGTTAGGATCCCTTTTGCTATCCCTTGCTTTTAATCTATGAAAAGGTGAAAGGGTTTAGTCACATCAGACAGTCCCAAGTCCAGAGCCGAAAACAGGGCATGCTTTAGTTGTGTAAAGGCACTCTTGTGAGCCTCAGTCCTTTTAAAAGGCTGTCCTTCTCAGATTGCCTCATAAAGGAGTTTTTCTATTTCAGCAAAATTGGGGACCCACACCCGGCAAAATCCCACCAACCCCAAGAATTGTCTTACCGCCTGTCAGGTCATGGGAGTAGGTATCTTAAGTATACCTCTGCACTTTTCAAACCCAAGAGGAGGATGGGCCTCTCTGCCTTTCCACTGAGGGCGTTCTGCAGTAGCTGCCAACAATACCTTAGTGAGATTGTGAATCTGTCACTCCCTAGCTGCTGTCATTGTCTGTAAATGACATTCTTCAGGGATCTCTTGGTTGTTAAAGACTTTCTCTGCTACTGCCAGTATTTCTAATCTATCTATTTTCTGGAGATTTTTTGGATATCTGGGGAAGCCTGGTTTACAAAGAACATAATTACTGCTGACTTATTTTCTGGAGCTTCTGGATCTAGGGGAGTAAATATTCAAAATGCCTCCATGATTTTTTCAAAAAAGGCAGCTGGGGTTTCTGTCTTCTCTTGTTGCACACTACTATCTTAGCCAAATTGGTGGGTCAGCATGCAGCTGCCCGGAGACCTCCCATTAGTCTGGTGATAGACCTGGAGCTTCTCCTTAACTTCAGGTGAGTTAAAATCCCAGGTGGGTCTTATCAGAGGGAAACTGGCATCTATCATGGCTGAGTATATAGTGGGGTTCCCAACTACGCCGGGCATGAGTTTTCGGGCTTCTGAGAGGATCCTTTCTCTTTCTTCTGTGGTAAAAAGAATCTGTAAAAGCTGCTGGCAGTCATCCCAGGTTGGCTGATGGGTAAAAATAAGATAATCTAACAGGTCAATGAGTGCTGCTGGTTTTTCTGAAAACTTAGGGTTCTGCATTTTCCAATTATAAAAGTGAAAAACATCCAATACTGCATCAATTGTTTGCCATTCTCATTTAGGGGTCCTAGGGCTTGGAGGGGCAGGGCCATTGAATCAGGGTTTCTCTGGGATGTACAGGCTCTTGTATGAGGAGGGCTCTGTAAGTCCTGGCCTGGTGCTGGGGGTTCCTGTGGGGCTGGGGGAAGTTGAAGTTGGTAGGGAGGAGGGTACTCTAGGAGGTCAATTTGGGACCACCTTGGAAAATCAGGTAAGAGGGGAAGTGGGAGGGGGCACGGAGGGGGGCAGTAGGCTGAAGATGAGAATTCTTTAAAGCAAGAATGGTGGGTCTTGAACTCTGTGGAGGAAGAAAAGGTTTTAGCCAAGAGGGGGGTTCTCTACCAGATCCTGCCAAGTAAGGATATGAGAAATCTGGTTTGGGTGTCCTGGGTGTCCGAAGATGACATCTCTGGCAGCATAGATAGTAGGCAGGTTCCATGTTCCTTCTGGGGGCCAACCGGTAGAGAAGGTTGGCCACTTATCTTGACAATAAGTTATCATCTGGTCTTGTTGTTTTAATTCTAGACTTAAACTGTGAGCTTTCTGTTTGAAGTCTTTGAAATGATCCAGGACCACAGTCAGAGGAGTCGAAGTAGCCTGCCTCCTGACTTTGGACTTAAGAAAGACAAAACTGATAATGAATACAAAGACAACACACACAAGGAAAATACAGAGACAACATACACAAAGAGAATACAGAGACAACAACATTTTAAAGAGAACTCTAAATGCACCAACACTCTGAACCAATGGATGGGAGGTCAGCTCTCGCTGCTTCCCTACATATGGGAGGGCAGCCTCTCGTTGCTTCCCTACATATGGGAGGACAGCCTTTCGCTGCTGCATGGGAGCGACCCACTCTCCCCTTCCACATTTGTGAGGGGGATCCAATCCCCTACAGCAGGGCCTGAGACGTCTTCCAACACCCTGGACCCTGTGCTGCCCGGTGTGTCTGCCTTCGAATCCAATGGTCTGTCACTACAGATAGACCGGTCCAGAAGGCTCAGTGAGGCTGGAATTCCTTCAGTGAGATGGGGATCTGGACAGGACCCCAAATGTTGTGCCCAGACTTTTGAGTCCTGATCTCACACAAGGAAGACCAGCATCACATGCAATAGCAAGAGGCTTTATTAGCAAGCTTAAGCTTGGGCCGCTAACACCCTTCCACACAAGGGGAGAGTCTGCTGCCAATGACCCTGCAGCATTGTTGCTCTCAGCTTTTTATAGTACACAGATCAAGAGTGGTTGGTTTCAATTTAATGGCTTTAACAGTTGTAATGACTGTAATGGCTCTAACAAGGAACTGTTGGTTTCAATGTAAAAGTCTCTAACAAGTAACAGTTGGTTTCAATGTAACAGTCTCTAAGAAGTAACAGTTTCTAATCTCTACATTCTAATCTCCACAGTGACTCATAATTTTCAGTATACAAGTCTTTCACTTCTTTGGTTAGATTTGTTCCTAGATATTTTATTGTTTTGTTGCTATAGTAAAAGAAATTGACTTCTGGATTTCAACTTTGTCTAACGTGTTTGCATAGAGGAATGCCACTGACTTTTGAATGTTAATTTTGTAGCCTAATGCCTTACTGTATTGCCTGATGATATCCAAAAGATAATTGCTGGATTCCTTAGGTTTTTCTATGTATATTATCATATCATCTGAAAATAGGGAGAATCTAAAAAATTCAAACAGGGACTAAGGTAGATAGCATAATGGTTATGCAAACAGGCTTTCTTTCTTGAGGCTCTGATTACCTAGGTTCAAATGCCTGGCACCACCATAAACCAGAGCTGAACAGTGCTCTGGTAAAAAAAAAAATAAAACAACAACAAAAATTAAACATGCTCTGGCTAAAATATTTTAAAACTTAAAATTTTGTCAAAGGGAACATGAAAAGTAGTTGGTCATCTCTTATTACTAGAGAAATACAACTATGATATCTCCCCACACCTGTGAAAATAGCTGTCATTCAAAAGAAAAGAAATAAGTTTTAAAAAGGAGATGGAAAGAAGGAATCCTTTGTACAGTTTTGGGAATGTAAATAGGCAGTCATTAGGGGAATGTTTTGGGGGATTTTTCAAAGTAATAGAACAAAATTGCATTTAATATTTGTATTGCACTTCTGAAAGGTTTTTCCAAAAACATATGCAAAATAAAATTTATGAATAGATTCATACCTGTATTGATGGCATCATTCTTTGCAATAGCAAGTGTTGGAAATAACTTAAATGCCCATGGACAGATTCTTAAACACAAAAGAGATTGTGTGTGTGTGTGTGTGTGTGTGTGTGTGTGTGTAAAGAAGAAGATGGAATTCTGGTGTTTGTAATTACAAGGATAAAAACTACAGAGTACTGTGTTAAATGGGAATAATCCAATGGTCAGATATAAGCACCATACTATTTTACTCAATTAAGTCTACATAGAAGGCAAATTTATTATTTAATTTCTTTATTGGGGAATTAATGCTTTACATTCAACAGTAAATACAATAGTTTGTACATGCATAACATTCCCCAGTTTCCCATATAACAATACAACCCCCACTAGGTCCTCTGTCATCCTTCTTAGACCTGTATTATCCCCACCCACCCCCAACCCAGAATCTTTTACTTTGGTGTGATATGCCAATTCCATTTCAGGTTCTACTTGTGTTTTGTTTTTGGTTTTTTTCTTCTGATCTTGTTTTTCAATTTCTGCCTGAGAGTGAGATCATCCCATATTCATCCTGTTTCTGACTTATTTCACTTAACATGAATTTTTCAAGCTCCATCCAAGATTGGCTGAAAACGATGAAATCACTATATTTTACAGCTGAGTAGTATTCCATATTGTATATATACCACAATTTTCTCAGCCACTCATCTGTTTTTGGACACCTGGGTTGCTTCCAGGTTTTGGCTATTACAAATTGTGCTGCTAAGAACATATGTGAGCACAGATCTTTTTCGATGAGTGTGTTGGGTTCCTTAGGATATACCCCCAGGAGAGGAATTGCAGGATCATAGGGTAGGTCCATTTCTAGCCTCCGGAGAGTTCTCCAGACTGTTCTCCACAGAGGTTGTACCAATTTACATTCCCACCAGCAGTGTAGGAGGGTTCCTTTGACCCCACACCCTCTCAAGCATTTGCTGCTGTTACCTTTTCTGATGTATCACATTCTCACAGGAATGAAGTAGTATCTCATTGTTGTCTTTGCATTTCTCTGATGATCAGAGACTTGGAGCATTTTTTCATGTGTTTCTCAGCCTTTTAAATCTCTTCTGTGGTGAATATTCTGTCCAAGTCCTCCCCCCATTTTTGGATGGAGTTATTTGTTGTCTTGTTGTTCAGTTTGGCAAGCTCTTTATATATGTTGCTTATTAAACTATTGTCTGATGTATGGCATGTAAAGATCTTCTCCCATCCTGTGAGGGGTCTCTTGTTTGGGTAGTGGTTTCTTTTGCTTTGAAGAAGATTTTTAATTTGATGTAGTCCCATAAGTTTATATTTGCCTTAGTCTTCTTTTTAATTGGATTTGTTTCATTGTAGATGTATTTAAAATGTGTGCGGTAAAGAGTTCTGCCAATATTTTCCTCTAAGTATCCGATAGTTTCTGGTCTAACATCCAAGTCCTTGATCCACTTGGAATTTACTTCTGTATTTGGTAAAATACAGTGGTTCAGTTTTATTCTTCTACATGTTTCAACTCATTGTTTCCAACCCTATTTGTTGAAGAGACTCTGCTTTCCCCATTTAATAGTCTGGATACATTTGTCAAAGATTAGATGTCCATAACTGTGGGGGGTCACTTCTTGACTCTCAATTATATTCCACTGGTCAGTGTGTCTATTCATGTTCTAGTACCAAGAATTTTTTTTTTTTTTTACAATGGCCCTATAATACAATTTGAGATCTGGGAGTGTGATGCCTCCAGTTCTGTTCTTTATTCTCAAGATTGTTTTGGAAATTCTAGGTCTATTCTGGTTCCAGATAAACATCTGTAGCATTTGTTCTATTATCCTAAAAAATGTGCTTGGAATCTTGATGGGGATAGCATTAAATCTGTATATGGCTCTGGGTAGTATATTCATTTTGATGATGTTAATTCTTCCACCCCATGAACATGGAATATATTTCCACTTCTTTGTGTCTTTTTCAATTTCCTTGAGTAGTGACTCATAATTTTCAGTATACTAGTCCTTCACTTCCTTGCTAAGGTTTATTGCTAGATATTTTATTGTTTTTGTTGCTATAGTAAAAGGAATTGATTTCTGAATTTCAATTTATTCTAACTTAGTGTTTGTATAGAGGAATGCCACTGACTTTTGAATGTTAATTTTGTAGCCTGACAACTTACTGTATTGCCTGATAATTTCCAAATCTTATTGCTGGATTCCTTAGGTTTTTCTGTGTATACTATCATATCATTTGCAAATAGGGAGAGTTTGACTTCTCTTTCAACCTGTATCCTTTAATTCCTTGATCCTGTCTGATTTCTATGGCAAGAACTTCCAACACTATGTTGAATAGTAATGGTGGTAGTGGGCAGCTCTTTCTAGTACCTGATCTGAATGGAAATGCTTCCAATTTTTCACCATTGAGTATGATGTTGGCTGTAGGTTTCCTATATATAGACTCCACTATGTTCAGGAATTTTCCATCTATTCCCATTTTTATAGTGTTTTGATCATAAAGGGATGTTGGATTTTGTCAAAGGCTTTGTGTGCATCAATTTATATGATCATGTGGTTTTTGGTCTTGCTTTTGTTGATGTGGTGGATCACATTGATTGATTTACATATATTAAACCAACCTTGCATACCTGGGATAAATCCCACTTTGTAATGATGAACAATCTTTTTAATATACTGCTGTATCCGGTTGGCTAGAATTTTGTTCAATATTTTAGCATCTATGTTCATCAGATATATTGGTCTGTAGTATTTGTTTTGGTTGTGTCCCTGTCTGCTTTTGGTATCAGAGTGATGTTGGCTTCATAGAAGCTGTCAGGGAATACCCAAGTGTCTTCAATCTTCTGGAAGACTTTTAAAAGTAAAGGTATTAGTTCTTCTTTGAAGGTTTTGTAGAATTTATTTGTAAAACCATCTGGTCCAGGACTTTTATTTTTTGGAATATTTTTTATAACTGTTTCAATTTCATTAGCTGTGATGGGCCTCTTCATGTTATCTACCTCCTCTTTACTTATTTTTGGAAGTTGGTAGGTATCTAGTAAATCGTCCATTTCTTCCAGGTTCTTTAGCTTGGTGGCATATAGTTGTTGATAGAATCCTCACATGATATGTTGAATTTCTACAGTGTCTGTTGTGATATCTCTTCTTTCATTTAGTATCCTATTTATTTGGGTCTTCTCCCTTTTTTGTTTTGTGAGTCTGGTTAAAGGTTTATCGATTTTGTTCACTCTTTTGAAGAACCAACATTTACTTTGGTTGATCTTTTGTATGGTTTTCTTATTCTCAATGTTATTGATTTCTGTCCTAACTTTAGTGATTTCTGTCCTTCTGGTTGCTTTAGGGTGCCTTTGTTCTTCTTCTTCTAGGTCTTTAAGATGTTCAATCAGGCTGTTTATTTGTGCTTTTCCTTTTTTCCTAATGTGTGCTTGTATAGCTATGAACTTCCCTCTCAGTACTCCCTTAGCTGTGTCCCAAATATTTTGATAGCTTGTGTCTTCATTTTTATTGAACTCTCGAAACTTTTTGATTTTGTACTTGATTTCCTCTTTGACCCTGTAGTTGTTAAGAAGTGTACAGTTGAGCTTCCACATTTTGGGATTATTACTAGTCTTTTGTTGATTGTTAAGTGTTAGTTTAATTTCACTGTGGTCTGAGAAGATGCTTGGGATGATTTCAATGCTCTTGAATTTTCTGATGCTGTCTTTGTGGCCTAACATATGGTCTATCCTTGAGAATGACCAATGTGGATTTGAGTAAAATGTGTATTCCAGTTTCTTGTGATGAATGGCTCTGAAAATGCCCAACACTTCTAGTTTATCTATCTCTTCATTTAGCACCCTTATGTCTTTATTGATTTTCTGGCTGGATGATCTGTCAAGTTGAGAGAGTGGGGTGTTGAAGTCTCCTACTATGACTGTGTTGCTGTAAATATATTGCTGTAGCTCTTTCAGTACATGTTTGATGTATTTAGATGGCTTCTCATTGGGTGCATAGATGTTAATAATTGTTAAGTCCCAGTGATTGATTGATCCTCTGAGCATTATATATTATATATTCCTATCTTTTTAAATCTTATCTATTTTAAAATCTATCATGTCAGATATGATAATAGCTTTTCCTGCACTTTTTTGCTTTAGGGTTCCTTTGTTCTTCTTCTTCTAGGTCTTCATTGGCTTTTATGATAGTTTTCCATCCTTTCACTTTAAGTCTGTGTTTGTCTTGTTGAGTTAGTTGGGTTTCCTGTAGACAGCATATTGTTGGGTTGTATTTTCTGATCCATCTTCCTACTCTGTGTCTTTTAATAGGTGAATTAAGGCCATTGACATTTACTGATATCAAAAATTGAAGATATTTTAATGCCATTCTTATAGTGTTTTAGAGTGTTCTGATATATGACCTATTTATGGTGGTCTGTCTGTTTATAGAAGACCTTTCAGAATTTCTTTCAGGGCAGGCTTGATGATAGTTGATTCCTTCAACTGTTGCTTGTCTTAGCAACAGTTTTGTTGCCTCCATATAGTCTGAATGACAGTCTAGCAGGATATAGTATTCTTGGTTGAAAGCCTTTCTCATTGAGCACTCGATAGATATCTTTCCATTCTCTTCTGGCCTGTAGTGTTTGTGTGGAGAAGTCTGCTGATTTATCTTATGGGTTTTCCTCTGTAGGAGACTCTTTGTTTTTCTCTTGCAGCCTTCAGGATCCTTTCTTTATCGTTATTCCTTTCCTTTCTAAGTATTATGTGTCTTGGTGTATTTAAGTCTGGGTTAATTCTGTTTGGGTCCCTCTGGGCTTCTTGAATCTTTATATCTTTGATATTGTCTAAACTAGAGAAGTTTTCAGCTATCATGGCCTGAATAATGCTTTTTTCCTCTGTCTTCCTCTGGTAAGCCAATAATTTGTATATTGTTTCTTTTGAAATCATCCCATAGGACTCTGTTGTTGTTTTCAGCATCTCTTAATCTCTTTTTGAGATCTCTTACTTCTTGCTAATTCTGTCTTCAGCCTCATTGATTCTATTCTCTCTGCCCTCTACTGTTTTGTGGAGTTCATCTATTATGTTACCCTGTCCTGATACTGTTTTAGCTTGTTCAGCTAGTCTGTTCTTAGATCAGCTATTTCAGCTTTCAGCTCTCTAATAACCTTGAGATAATTAGTGTTTTCTTCCAGAGTCTCATTTGTTGTTCCTGTATTTCTGATTACAATTCTTTCAAACTCTTTACTCAATCCTGTGATTATTTCCTTAGCTAGTGTTTGGATATTGAACTCGTTATTTTGTTCTTCACCCTGTGGGGGGCTTTTAGCTTGACTCTTGTCCTGATTTGTTTCTCCATTATTTATTGTTGGTTTAACCATTTTATATATTATGTTATGAGTTCCTTCTCTCAGTACTTTTCAAATTACTGATCACTATTGCCTGTATTAACTTGTGTCTAAGTAAGGTAATTAAAGGGTTCACAGTGATGAAAGTTAATAGTTGTTTCATTTTAATCCCTGAGTTGGAGCTCAGTGGTTTAAAAGCCTCTTTTTTCTTTGTCTTCCCTGTAGGCTATGGGATCCTGAGGGCTTTTAAACTACAAGTAGGCTTCTTAGCTTAATAACTGACTCCTGATCAAGAGATAAAGCAGGGTGTGGCATAGATACTCCAGTGGTTAAGCAAAGAGAGCCCCATTGCTATGCCACCAAGGTATAGGTCTTCTCCTGAGTTTCCTGGCTAGATCTCTGTCCCCTGGTGTCCCTCCCTGCAGCTGCTCCAGACTCTGAGTGCAATATCAATGGAGACCCTGAGTTGTACTTGGTGAGTCTCTGGGGAGTCCTATCCTCCCCTCAGCAGACCCCTTGTTGGTGGAACAGACTGGAGATGGTGTCTCAACTGACAAACTGCCAGAATGTTACCAGCCACTTAATCTCTCCCTAGGATCCTCTCTTTCACTAGCCACACATGTCTGCACTCACTGGTGACCTGGTGGGTTCCTGTAGTCATTCCAGTCCTGTCTTGTTTTGGTCCCAGGTGGTCTCCTCAGAAGGCAAATTTATAAACTGAATAAAAGAAAAATTAACTTTCTTGACTGACAATTTATTACTTAGTAGAAGATACTAGAGGAGTGGGTAAATTGAGTAAAATAACTCAGCTATATGGTAAAATCAGTAGTGAAAATATATATAGACACACAGAGAGAGATAGTTATATAGATATGGGTAGTGATGCAACCTGGTTATTATTATGTAATGTTATAATGCAATGTTATTTTTTAATAAAACTACTACATTTGGCAAATAAAATTTAAGTATAGAAGTAGATGTGGTCATTTATTAAAGATGAACGTTGACGAGGTGAAAACATGGGGCTGGGCAGTAGTGCACCAAGTTAAGTGCACAAAGTTAACCACACAGTACAAAGCACAAGGACTCACATGGATCCAGGTTACAGTCCCAGGTTCCCCACCTGCAGGGAGGTCATGTCACAAGTGGTAAAGCAGGTTTACAGAAATATATGTTTATCTTTTGCTTTCTCTCTTCCTCTCTATTTCACCTCCCCCTCTCAGTTTATCCCTGCCCTATCATGTGTGTGTGTGTGTGTGTGTGTGTGTGTGTGTGTCCAATTCAACACTGTGTGTGGTGAGACACACAGTATCCACCACAGGAAACAATTAACACTCACAAACGGTGAACTTGCTTCTGAAAACTCTCCAGACTTTCCTGTTTTCCATGAATAATTTCCTAATTCTCATTTCTGCCTGGAAGAACAGGTTGAAAATATTACTCACTAAAGAATCTAGTTTTGGGAGGTGGAAGTATCAGTAAAGTCCCTTGGAGATTGGAAGAAACAAACAAAGAAAAAAGCTCAACAAATCAAAGGCAAACAGTTTAAAGTTCAACTTCCTCTTACAGGCGAATTGTTACAGAAACTTAAAGGTAATATCAACTTGCATGAGAAACTATATATGAAAATACACACACACACATGCATGCACACACACACACACACACACACACAAACACACACACACACACACACTATCACACAGGCAACAGGGTGGGGCAGTGAGAGCCCCAAGCAAAGGCAGGACAGCCAGATGCACAAAGACCTAAGGTGTTTTGGCACAGGATGCAGACAGGAAGCTAAGGGAGTGCACACACAGACACACAGTCACATATGTGCCCACATGTACACACAGGCCACTAAACAAAGGAAGAATGGGATGAGGAACAGACACTTGCTTTCCTTTGGTGGATATATTCAGAATTAGTTTATATTTTCCTATGAGAAAAAGTGCATAGTGAATAGCAATCACTGAAGACCTTCACAATCATGGAGTGAGAAAGCAGGTACAGGATAAAGCTGACTATTAATTCTTGATTTTAAACTTAAAGCAAAGGATAATGCCTAAAAGACACATTCTCTTTCTCCTTGGCTTACAGTATTTTTGGAAGACTTTCTTAGCAAAATAGGGGAAGAACTTACATACCCTGCCATCTCAGTCAGTTTCTGTATTGTCTAAAGTATTTTAGTTAGAATAATATAAAGTGAAATGACTTGTTTCTCACTTGGGGCATAGGAGGGGTAGGGATTGGGTGGCGGGGGGGAGCCCAGCCTCACCCCCCTCCACAGCATGTGGTGACCACACCAGCTATACAGCCAGGCTGGTGGCCAAGTGGAGGCCATGGAGGACAAGAGTGAGGTATGGGTTAGGGAGGTGGGAGCACTGTGCTTAAGTTTCAAAAAAAGCTTATTTCAATGTGGTTGTTGAGTTTTCCATCATACACATCAGGGCAGTGCCATAATCTTAGTGATGTATACTTTTGTTCACCTTTTTGGAAACTATAGCAGACAGTGTTTTTGATAGGATGTGGAAATGACTTTTCCTCTGGCCTGGGGACTAGGTGATGGGAATGGCCTTATGGATCACCTCTTGAAATTCTTCTCAATTTAAAGACTTCCTGGTATTAGGATACTGAAAGAACAGTGAGCTTGCAGTTTTAATGGTATGTGTTGTTCTTATTCCTGAGAGAATTGTGGGTTTTTTTAAATTTATTTTCACTTTTTTTGCCTTTGTTTTTTATTGTTGTTGTAATTATTGTTGTTGTTATTGGTGTTGTCATTGTTAGATAGGGCAGAGAGAAATGGAGAGGAGAGAAATACAGAGGGGGGAGAGAAAGATAGACGCCTGCTGACCTGCTTCACCACAAAGAGACTTCCCTGCAGGTGGGGAGCCAGGGCTTGAACTGGGATCCTTACATGCGTCCTTGCACTCCATGCCATGTGCAGTTAACTTGCTGTGCTACCGCCCAACTCCCAAGAGGTTTGTTTTTAACAACAATGAAAGACTGATGAAAGAGTGATCTCACTCTCAGGCAGAAGTTGAAAAACAAGATCAGAAAAGAAAACACAAGTAGAACCTGAAATGGAATTGGCATATTGCACCAAAGTAAAAGACTTTGGGGTGGGTGGGTGGGGAGAATACAGGTCCATGAAGGATGATAAATGACATAGTGGGGGTGGTATTGTTAAATGGGAAACTGGGGAATGTTATGCATTTACAAACTATTGTATTTACTATTGAATGTAAAACATTAATTCCCCAATAAAGAAATAAAAATAAATAAATAAATAAAAGACTGTAGGCACAGGTTTCTAGTAGGGAGAGGGACCAGCATGTCTGATAGTAAAATGATGTCCAGGAGCCTTCCCTTAGGGCTCCATGGCACTAACAGCACCATGCTGGGTGAGACATATTTCATAGAAACAACTAACTTAAAACCACCAGGTTCTCTTGACCCTCTGAAGCATCACATAGAAGGCCCTATCATAATCCGAGACCAACTTATAGTCAGCTTGTGAAGGTTATGATTACGTAATAGCACAAAAGTATGTTTGCTGTTATATATGTAATTTAGTACAAAGCCGCTCTTTTGCTTACCCTTAAATGGGTACCTAGATATTTGCCCTTTACCCACTTAAAGCCTTGAATTGTTTAAACTCATTCCAAGCATCCCATAGTGAATCCTTTATATGCCACAGCCAAAGCCCCTTTTAAGTTTTAGTTTCAACAATTACCAGAGAATGCTTTTAAGTTTTATTTCATTCTCTAGTTCTGATGTTGCCTCATCAGAGCAACCACAGAACCAGTTTACAACTTCAAAAACATTTAAATGTTCTGGTACAAACAATGAAACATAAATTATTGTTTTGTTTCTCAGCACTAAATGTCTTTTATATGCAATTTTTATCTGTGAAAAAAACCATGATGCAACAATAGTGTAATAATTTACAGGTTGGTTGACTAAAGCAGTGTGTTTCAAATAATTATGTCTTGTTAACTGTAAAGTAAAAACTGTAGTTTTATCTTTAGCAGGTGTTTCAGGTTTAGCAGATGTTTCAGGTTTGATTTCACAAGCAAGGAGATGTATTTTCCCCCATTACTTTATTTTCTGGCAGCTTGTACTATTAAATTACATGTATAACAACAAACATACTTTTGTGCTATTATGTAATCAAATATATATTTGACCAATAATGCAATCATTCCATTTTTTAAGGAATATTAACATTGAGACATTAAAGATAATGATTTAGAAAGATAAAAAGTGTGGTCAGGAAATGGACTTTTCGAAATGTAAATAATAAAACTGCTTCAGTTAACAGTGACACCATTAACTAGGTGAGTAGACAAAAATGTTGAAATCATTTCAGGAGAGGTAGAGAACTGAGGCAAGGTTAATATAGAGACTCTCTTTCTATATGTATTTTTTTCATTTTTCATATTTTTAATTCCCACCAGGGTTATTGCTGGGATTTAATACCCACACACTAAATCTATCACTCTTAGTGGCTTTTTCTTTTAATTTTATAGAACAGAGGGAAATTGAGAAGAAAGCAAGACAGAGAGGGAAAGAAGAGAGACAGAGACACTTACAGCACTGCATCATGGCTCATGCAGCCCCCCCCCTCAGCAGAAGGGGACTAGAGACTTAAATGCAGGTCCTTACCCATGGCAATATGTGGTGCTCTCAACTAGGTGGGCTGCAACTTTGCCCCTTTCTATACATTGTAACCCTTCATAATGTAACAAGATATCCATGTAGGTAGGTAATCAATTTAAAAAAAGATAACAAGAAGGATAGGCATGGTTACTTTTAACCAGTTCACTGGAAAAAATAGTGACTTACAAGACAGGTGTTACCATGTGAGTACAGTTTCTTATCTCATCACAGGTGTATATGAACAACACCAATGACCAACTGAAGTGTTCCTCTATCTTCATGCACTGAGTCCCCAGGACCTTCTCAACTTCTCTGTTCTCCCTTTAGAGTACTTGACTCTGTTGCAGTAGACAACATTTAATATGTTTCACCCTGTATTTTCCCTTTCTTTGTCTTTTATCATTTAACAAATGTTGTTTATTATTGAATAGACACAGAGAAAAACTGAGAGAGGGGGGAGATAGAAAGGGAGAGAGATGCCTGCAGCCCTGCTTCACTACTTGTGAAGATTTCCCCCTGCAGGTAGGAACTGAGAGTTTGAACCTGGGTCCCTGCACACTGTAATATGTTCCCTTAACCAAGTGTGGCACTACCTGACCCCATTGCATTGTTTTTACACATCATCTGTAAATGAGACTATTTACTACTAGTACTTCTCTTTGTGGCTTTTCTCACTTAATATGATTCATTCAAGTTTTATATATGCAAAGGAGAAAGGCTAGGGTTAAAAAGAAATAAGGGGAAGAAGGCTGGTCTGGAAATAGTGATGTAGAGTGGGAAAGCACACACTTTCTTTGCCTCTAGGAACTCTAAATCAAGGGGTAAAAGAAAAAGAGACAGTCCTTGAAGAAGCTACAGGAGAATAATATAAAGAAATCACTAGAAGTGAGATGATGTCCTCTAGCAGGTCTGTAAAAAGAAAGTTCATAAAAGAACTAAAAAAATATTTTAAATTGTGAGTGACTATGCTTCATAGAGGATACTTGAAGACTTTAAGGTATACACAGTAATTTTATATTGCTCATACTTATTACATTTTCCACTTAAGAGGCAAATATTCTCTGAATAATTATGCAAGTGTCAAGCATATCATCCCCTCGGCTGTGTCATAAACATAGTTCAAATTTCTCTTGAATTGGTTCTTTATATCATATTTATGTATGATATCAGTAAAGTCATATTGTAGAATTTATAATTTATTTAGGTGCACTAGAATTTTAAATTCATTTATCAGATTATGACATATGGATATCCACATCCACTGTGTACATCTTAGTTCACATCTGGAGTAAATATACATGTACCCAAAGTAGTAAATTGTAGTTTGAAAATCAGGGTAGCATAAGAGAAAAAGAAGCCAAGTAATATAAAGGTTTTCCCCATGTACTTAGCCAATATTTCAAAATTGCTAGAGGGCTGGGGAGATAACATAAAGTTAGGCAAGACACTTTCAGGCCTGGACCTCTAAAGTTTCAAGTTCAATCTCTGGCACCGCCATAGGCCATAGATGAGCAGTAGATCTTTCTCTGTGTCTTTCCCTCTGTATTTATTTCTCTAACTGTAATAAAATATATTTAAATTCTGTGAAATAACTTATTTCTTCTTTACACTATTATATTTACATATAAAGTAGTATCATTACAGGATATTCTTTGAAATTGAGCTGTCCATTCTCATAATAATACTGCAGCATTCACACATTATACTGCACATAAACTTGTAGGCTTAAAAAAGAATTCCAGAGTTAACATTAGTAAGATTTTAAAACAGTATGCTATCCATTTTATTTATTTTTTTGGTCTACACCCATGAGAAATCATAAAATATAATTGTATCAACTAAAATATGTGTTAAAATACATAACTCTATAGAGAAGAAAGAATAAACATAAAAAACAAATGATAGATTTCTCTCAATGATGAATTTTTTCTTTCATGTTTTGCTAAACATTATTTTTGTATTTCCCTAGAATAAACTTTGAAATATCATATGAAATTGTAATTATTTTGATAAGTTATATGAATACTGAAAACACATAAAGTATAATAAATACATGTTTTAAAATACTAAGAAAAGTCCTTCCAACAAAGTTCTTTGTGCTTGTGACAACTTTCCTGTTTCAGTTATAACAGGATATCTCAACTGGAATTCTGGTGGTGGGCATCCTGTGGAGTTATACCCCTCTTATCCTATGGCTTTGTCAATGCTTCCTTTTTATAAATAAAAAAATAAAAAAACCAAAAAGAATGTGTCCTCCTCTTTCAGTCTTCTGTTAGTATGACTTGTGCAGCTAAGTTCTAGTTAGTTTTAAAATCTCAGTTTAACATGTTGTTGTTAACTAACCTCACTTAGATTTGCATCACATATAGATTGTCTTCTTCCTGAGTGAAATTGCCATCATTTATTCATTCCAAGATTTATGAATGATTGCCAACTCCACAGGACAAAAATTCACATTTTTCCAGACTCTTGGATACTAAATACAAACAGAGAAGCATATTAATAGACAGTCTGTCTATATATTGAATAATTGTGTTCAATGAATGATGAAAAAACTGTACAGACATAGATTTGTTTATTTATTTTGAAGTTCTGTTTTAATGTTAAAATTTAAAGATATAAATTAAAGACACCTAAGTTCTGCATGTATGAGTACCACATTATTAATACTCACATTATCTTATTATTTCAGATTAAAATGGCATAACAAGAGTGGGTATCCCTGCAAGAACAAGGATGAGGGTGGGGTTGTTTGATGTAAAGTGAGTAAAGTGAAGGTTGTCTTGGTTAATGATCACATTACACTGTAAAATAATCTGTTTAGCAAAGAGATTTGATTCTCTTTATTTATTTATAAAATGGAAATATTGACAAAAAGCATAGGATAAGAGGGGTACAATCTCATCCCCTCCCCGATAGCTTTCCTATTCTTTAGCCCTCTGAAAATATGGGCCCAGGATCATTATGGAGTGCATAAGGTGGAATGTCTGGCTTCTTTAATTGATTCCCAGCTGAAAATGGGCATTGTCAGGTTGGTCCATAGTCCCAGCCTCTCTCCCTTGTTCCCTAGTAGGGCAGGGTTCTGGGGAAACAGGGCTCCAGGACACATTGGTGGAGTTATCTGCTCAGGAAAATCAGGTTGACATTATGGTAGGATCTGGAACCTAGTGGCTGAAAAAGAGTTAAGATAGCTACCACAGTGCCTAGCATATTGAAAGTAGGACGATTTTAAATAAGAACCGAAAACCAATGTGTGCGTGGCAGGGGGTGGGGAGATGGGGGTGAGGGGGTGGGTAGCACACTACAAAATAATTCAGCATAAGTTCAAAGAAGTTCATTGAATTCAAATATAGTTTATGCTGAAGAGAATAATAATATAGATAAAAACTAGAGAAATGGGGGCTGGGTGGTAGCACACATTGTTGAATGTGCATGTAACAATGCACAACAACTAAGGTTCAAGCCCTCGATCCCCATCTGGAGGAGGAAAGCTTCACAGTGACATAGAGGTACAGGTGTCTCTCTCTGTCTCCCTCTTCACCTCTCCTTTCCTATATTTATCTTTTTTCTTCTCTTTCTTTCTTTCTTTCTTTCTTTCTTTCTTTCTTTCTTTTTGCCTCCAAGGTTATCACTGGGGCTCAGTGCCTGCACTATGAATCTACTGCTCCCGTGACCATCCTTCCCCTCTATTGTTGTTGTTGCTGTTATTGTTGTTACTGTTAATCATTGTTGCATAGGACAGAGAGAAATTGAGAGGGGAGGGGAAGATAGAAAGAGGAAAATAAAGATAGACATCAGCAGACCTACTTCACTGCCTGTGAAGTGGCCCCCCTGAAGGTAGGGAGCTGGGGGCTTTAATCTGGAACCTTACACTGGTCTTTACACCAGTCCTTGAGCTCTGTGCCATGTGCGCTTAACACACTGTGCTACCAACTGGCCCCACTTTCTGGATTTTTCTATCCAATAAATAAAAATAGATACTATAACAAAATTTTAAAAAACTAGAGAAATGCAGACTAAGAAAATAAACTAAAATAGCATTAGTTACAGAACATAATGCCTATTAAATGTATCCACAACTTACTATAAACCAGTCCATTGTAAAAACCCTTAATTAACATTATATCTGGGGACCAGAATGGTGGCACACCCAGATGAATACACATGTTACAATGTGCCAGGACCTGGGTTCAAGCCACATGTACAGGGGGAAGTGAAATAGAACTGAAAATCTTCCTCTCTACCCCATATTCACATTTCCTCTCAATTTACTCCTGTCTCTACCTAGTAAATAATAAATAAATAGGGTGGGGGTAGATAACATAATATTTATGCCTGAGGTTACCAAATCCCATGTTCAAGTTTCTTCACTACTGTAAGCCAGAGTTGAGTAGTGCTCTGGAAAAATATATATATAAATACAATCAATAAAATCAGTAATATAATAATTTATAAAATATTTAAATTTACATCTGGAAAGGTCTATGATATAGTTTCCTGTATAAAATGCACATGTGAGGTCCTTGGCTTACATGCAAGCACAATAAACAGCAGCACAGGAGCTCCATAGATGATGAAGCATACTTTGTTCTTTCTATGTCTCTCTCCAAAGAAAGTAAAAAAAAAAATCAGCTTAGTGTAGTGGTGTAATAGTTCTGCATATAAATGACATCTGGGTTTATTCCTTGGCACTGCTTAATAACAATAAAAAAATAGTTGAGAGGGCCTGACAGTGGAACACTGAGTTGAGTGTATGCATTACCATGTTTAAGTACCAACTGTAGGAGAGAAGATTCATGAGAATAAAGTTGTGCTACCTCTACTTCTGTCTCTCTGTATCCCCATTTCTTCTAATTTTTCTCCTCCCTTTCAAAAAAAAGACCTGTTGTAATGTGATGGATTTGCCATACAAATAAAATACTGAAATATAGGGTTAATTTTGATAGTAAATACATAAATAAGTAAATTTACTTGAAAAAAGAATGTCAGGATCAGAAGGAAAAGAAAGAGAGAGAGAGAGAGAGAGAATGTTATGAAAAATACAACTATTACACATATGTTCTTAGCAGCATAATTTGTAATAGCCAAAACCTGGAAGTAACCCAGGTGTCCAACAAAAGATGAGTGGCTGAGAAAGTTGTGGTATATATACACAATGGAATACTACTCAGCTATAAAAATGGTGACTTCACTGTTTTCATCTGATCTTGGATGGAGCTTTAAAAATTCATGTTAAATGAAATAAGCCAGAAACAGAAGGATGAATATAGTATGATCTCACTCTCAGGCAGAAGTTGAAAAACAAGATCAGAAAACACAAGTAGAACTGTTGGGTCTAGTTATCCAAGGAAGACACCTTGGTGATGTAAAAACAAAGAATCTATTTTCTAGCCAGGCTAGGGCCAAAAAACTGAGCGGCTGACACAGAAGCTCTCCAAGTATTTGACCCCATACCTAAGTTCTATTAAGGTATATATGAGATTCAGAATACATGGCTTACATCACACAGCTCAGTTCTACATGGTGATTGATTACAGTCGTACATTTGAAGTTATCTATTACCTATGTAAAGGGGGGTCAGGGTTTTTTTTTCAACCCTGTGGTTATATCTTTTCCTGACTTCAGGCTGGTTATCTCTTTTCCTGACTCCAGGCTGGTTATATCTTTTTCTGACTCCGGACTCTGGAGATGTTTTCTCAGTCTGCCTTTGTGGTTATCTCTCACCTCACAATCTCAAGGTTCTGCAGCTGGTGTCCACCTTAAATTCTGAGAATTGCTCTCTCTAATTGCTTGCTTAGCCTTCAGATTACCAGAGTCCAGGCCTACCTATCTTTTAATTACCAATTTACATTTATTAATTTTAGCTCAATTTCTATAGAACCTGAACTGAAAATGGCATATTGCACCAATGTAAAAGACTCTGGGGCAGTTGGGTGGGAGAATACAGGTCCAAAAAGGATGACAGAGGACATAGTAGTGCTTGTATTGTTATATGGAAAACTGGGAGATGTTATTTATGCACAAACTATTGTATTTACTGTCAAATGTAAAACATTAACTTTCCAATAAAGAAATAAAAGAAAAAATACAACTATTGAGTGAATTTTTGTTATCTTCAATATGTGTGTGTGTAATAAAACTACCAGTCACTCAGTTAATAATCTTGTCACTTAATGTTAGCCAGTGGTGCACATGTTACTTATAGTAAGAAACTGTGTTCAAGACCCCAGTCCCCACTTGTGTATGTGTGTGTGGGGGGGACTTCATATACATTGGTACAGTATTAAAGATGTCTTTATCTCCTTCTTTCTTTGTATCTATCACCCTTAATAAAATGATAATGATGATGATGTCCTCTGAGAATAATGCAGTTTTGCAGCACTGAGGCCCAGCACTAATGGAGAGAAAAAAAAAAAAAAAAAACCCTGTCAGTATGCCTATATCCTAGGTCTTTGTTTTAATACAGTAAGAAAAGAAGGGTATTCCCAAATCATAAGACAAAATTGTTATGTCTGCACACTGAGAACTTGGATTTAAGCTTATGGTCACCACATATTGAAACCTCAGGAAAGAAACTATAAGACAGGTGGAATACTGATATGATATCTGTCCTCTTTCTGCTTCTTTTTCCACCCTGTCTCTCTCTCTGTCTCACCCTCTATCTAAAAACATAAAAACAGAGGGGGGCTGGTACCAAGCTCCAGAAAGAATCATAATTGTAAACAAAAATATGTTTTCAGTGTATTGTAATATGTTTTATTTGATAAATAAGATTTTTTGGTTCTAACTTCTCACTACTTTGTAGTTAAATAACACTTAGCCAATTCACATCCTATACTAGCAAACTTACCTTTATCAATTTAAAAGTTACAGTACATAACTATTTTGAGGCTTGTGCTTCAAATGATGAAGCCTATAATGGCCCTGAGAGTAACAGAGATGGGAGTTCCAGGCACCATGGTCATGGAGTGAGAGTGACATCTCCCAAAATAAGGATCAGCAACTACTGAACTCAGAAAACCTCTTCAAACTACAGATGAGACATCCAAAGAGGCACTATAGCCTCTAGTGTGTGTGTGTGTGTGTGTGAGTGTGTGTGTGTGTGTGTGTGTGTGTATGTGTGTGTGTGTGTGTGTGTGTGTGTGGTCAGAGTGAGCAGGATACAGGAATGAAACCAGACACAAAGAAGCTGAGAACATTGACAGCCATTGGAGCCTTTTTTGGCTCTACACAGCAGCAAGCACAGTGAAACACAGTGCTGCCTATGAAAGAGCAGAACCTCTGAGCTTTTAATTTAGGGGAGCCAGGGCACTGAATTGCTGGCAGGTACACCACAGCAGAGGGTAAATATCTTCCCAAAAGTTGTGAGGTTGATCCTGGACATAATACAGACAAATGTGAAGGTAAGCAGATGGTGGCTGGCAGCTAAAGGGAATAGTAATCACTGATTCTCCAAACACATAGACTGCTGTCAACATTACATTGAGCCTTTGAGTTCTGAATGCAGGCTGAAACTCTACAGAGAGGTCATATATACACATCACACAGGGTATAGAAATAACCCAAGCAAATACCAAGAAACGTAACAGGTAATAGCACACTCAATTAAGTGAACATAATCCTATATTCAAGGATCCAGGTTAAAGCTTTCACTTCCCACTTGTAAGGGATGGGGAGTGTGATCCAAAATCACTGAAGCAGGCCTGCAGGTGTATATCTTTCTCTCTCCCTCTCAATTTCTCTCTATCCTACTGAATAAAATGGGAAAAAGAAACTTTATTAAAAAGTTTTTTTAAAGCACAGTACTGTATAGGAAAAAGTAGATCACTACCAAAAATTAATTAAAAATGGGTCAAAGACTTCTGCATATAGACTAAAATTATTAAACTCCTACAAGATATCATGGGTAGCAAATAATTTTAACATAAACCTATGTACAAAATATATAAATATATATGTTACATGTAAATATATATATTACTAAGTCATAAAATATTAAATATGGGAGTCAGGTGGTAGCACAGCAGATTAAGCACAGGTGGTGCAAAGTACAAGGACCAGCGTAAGGATCCCAGTTCGAGCCCTCAGTTCCCCACCTGCAGGGGAGTTGCTTCACAAGAGGTGAAGCAGGTCTGCAGGTGTCTGTCTTTCTCTTTTTCTTTCTGTCTTCCCCTCCTCTCTCCATTTCTCTCTGTCCTGTCCAACAACAACAATAACAACTACAACAATAAAACAACAGGGCAACAAAAGGGAATAAATATTAAATATATATATTAAATATCACCACTGTGTTGACATGAATAGACATTAAGGACCTAGTGATAAGCAAAATTAGTCAAAATGAAGAAGTAAAACACTTCACCATTCATGATACTCCCATTCCATGGTAGAACACCATTGTATCTTTTTTTCTTTCTTTTTCTTTTCCCCTTTCTGTCTAACTCTCAGCTTCTATCTGAAAACATTAAAAAACACACCAAACTCACAAGCATGAAACCCCAGCAAAGCACTGCTTGGAAAAAAAATAAAACAACAACAAAAATAAACAAAAAGCTCTTACAAAATATGTGTACTGATAAAATCACAGAAACATAAAGGTGAATAAATTAATGGCACCTTAAAAAAGACTACTCATGGGGAATATGCAGTGGTGCAACTAGTTATATTATAGTTATAGTGCATAAGGACCTAGGTTCAAACCTCGAGTTTCCATCTTCAGGCAGGGAGCTTCACAAGTGGTGAATCAGGTCTGCAGGTGTTTCTCTGTCTCTTTCACTCTCTCTCTCCCCATACCCTTTCAATTTCTTTCTCTATTCAGTAATAAAAATAATTAAAAATAAATACCTCACATGTATAAATAGGTACATTTACTATAAACCATTTATAATCCCAATAAAATATTTTTAAAAAGTCTACTCATTATTTAAAACTTCTCCTAAGCAGTGGGAAAATGTCTATCTACCTTAAGTCTTTCTTGACCTATAACTCTGTCTAACACGATATGTCAGAAATAATGCTATATTAGTGTCTGGAATGACCTCAGAGTGAAATAAAAGCATAATTTGACATTATAAAAGTGTGTGTGTGTGTGTGTGTGTGTGTGTGTGTGTGTGTGTGTGTGTGTGTGTGAAACTAGTCATTGTGGTACAGGTACCACACAAATAATTCCTGTGAGTTCACTTGTATAAAAAATACTAATAGATCCCACTGCTTCAACTATCCATGAAGGTCTGAATATGTGGGTATAACTATGTTATATTATCTGCTCAGCTTGGTTCCAACTAAGGTATGCACAGTGATCACATTTTGTGTCATGCAGATCAGAACTATTACTTGTTAGGTACCATAGCCACAAGGTAATGAGCTGTTGTAGCAGCAAAAGATAAGAACACTTAGAAACTGCATGCTTTCAATGAAACAAGAGCACCTATAAACAGAATGTCTTAGTTACTACATAGTATGGGCTAATCTCTGGAATGATCTGAACAGAAAGTTAACTATAAACTATTATCAACATTATGTGTCAGGATAGTACATTCTGTTTCCCTACTTCCCCATTATAAACTACATACCTATATACTACAGCTATGTTATTAGAGGAACAGAATAAAAAACACACACATACACAAAACAAAAAAGTGAAAACTCACAATATGTTTTAAGTATAGTGGATATATATATATATATATATATATATATATATATATATATATATAGCTAGACTTTATGGCTTTTGTAAAATATTATTTAGAGTAATAATAAAAAAGAGGATGATCAAATCAAAGCAAATACTTAAATAGTCTTGATTTTACATTGTCTCACCTAATTTAATTTATACTTTTTTTCTATAAATGTATGAGCTTTAGTACGTGCCCTTGGGGCAGAGCCAAGATGGCTACCTGGAGCCAACACCTTTTGTGAAATCCAGAAAGAAGCAGCTTACAACCTGGAATTCTCTGGAGAGTGTAAGATCTGGGCCTTCTGTGGAAAGGTTAAATAAGGGGTAGTCAGGATAACATCAAAAAAGAGTCCTATAACACATTCTTGGGCTGGCAAACAGAGGTCAAAAGGACAAAGAAAGGAAAATATTTGAATTGACTACTTCTGAACTCAACACCTCCCCCTCCAGAGCCATCCCCCAGGTTGGCCAGCTGTTCCCAGCAGGCTTCCTGTGGAGCTATTTTCTTTACCAAGATTCTAGTTCAGTAGGGGTGTCCTAACAAGTCTTTTTCTTTTCCTTTTCTTATTGAAGAGGGCTGGAGCTTGATTTGAGTAATAGAAATCCTGACCAGTTGGGGCCTCAGACCTGCCTGGGAAATACTAGCTGGAGTTATTTTGATACTTCTTATAATTGGTTGTCTTTTTTTGGTTTAGGAAGGGGACCGGGCTGTGTGCAATCTGGAGTGGTCTAAGCTGCAGATTCACTGTTAGAGTTTTTCTTACTATAGTTTATTTTAATATTAGTATTATTACATATGCATATCCCTTTTCCCTCCTCTTCATGTTAACTAAAATTAACTGTTTTTGCTTTTCCATTGATAGGTGACTGGGTGTCCTATCTATCATGAGAGGAACTTGTTTCCTCTCCCTCTTCCCTCCACCCTCCTTTTCCTCTTCTCCTAAAAATTAAAAAAAAAAAAATTCCTTTCACTGCTATTTTTTTTCCTCCTTCTTTTGCATTCTGAATTCACTGATACTCATTTGTGAACAATTTTGTTGAAGAAATCTGACATGGAGAGGTCTCTCTATCTCTCTCTCTGAGTGTGTGTGTGTGTGTGTGTGTGTGTGTGTGTGTGTGTGCATGTGCGTGTGTGTCTTTCCAACTTTCCTTTCTCCTCTTGCTATCAATAGAATTTATAGTGGATAGTAGAACAGCATGGATGTCTATTCTTGCTTTGTCATTTTTCTTTCTTCTTTCTTTTCCTTTTGGTTTTGGTTGTTGTTGTTCATTAGACTTGAGGTATGGTTTGGCTAACTGGTGATGATTGAACTGCATCAATCCTTACTACAGTTATTATTGTTGTAATTCTGAGGTTTGTGACTGCATTTGTGAAAAAAAAGTCTTTAGTAGAGCATGGTTTGTACTCAAAACACAACAACTGAAGAAAGACAGAACAAAAGAACACAAACCACTTCACTAAAAAAAATAAACAGGAGGGAGGCAAGATGGCGACTGGAAAGTAGCAGAACCCATGGTCTCTGATAACAATTGGTAGAAAGACTTAGAAATCCTGGCCTTCAGCGGGACAAGCAAGGAGGCATCCTAAACATACACCAAGGAGGTGACTATAATTCAATTTGGATTAAAAATTAGAGCAAAAAGAAAGGAAATTTCTTGATTGTTTATCTCATCCCCCCTCTCCCCATAACAAGACCCCGGGTGGGGAGGGGAGGTAGGGAGATGCTGCTAGCAGGCTCCTCTTCGAGCTCCTTTCTTTACCAAGATTCCTGACTCACCGAAGTGCCATTAAACCCTGCTTCCAAATTTCTAGGCTATTTTTGGTTTTCCTTGAGTAAGGGACTTAGACCCATTTGGAGTGACTATTAGCTAATCAAGCAAGCCTCGCCCAGCCTGAGAAAGACTGCTTGAAAGTTTTTTTTTTCTTTTTTATCTTTTGTTTTGTACTGTGTTTTCTTTATCAATCAGTTGTCTAGACTCAATGTGCATAGGCTAACTTGGAGTTGCAGGCCCAATGCTTGGGCTTTTAACTCTGCTCTATTTTACTAATACTATTATATGTACACGTGTATCCCTTCCTCCCCACACACAGGTTGACAAAAACTAACTCGTAGTATACTTTCCATTGCTAGGTGACAAGAATTATCACCCACTGTGAGAGAAACTTGTCTCACTTTTCATACCTACTCTATCCACTATTGCCCTTCTCCCACCTCCAAGCCAATTGCAAAAAAAAAAAAGAACAACTCTCCTTTCACTGTTTTTTTGTTTCCTTTTTTCTTTTCTTTTTTCTCTTTTTTTCCCCTGTATTACTTTCTTGCTTCCTACTCCCTCTGCCTTCTGAATTCACTGATACTTATTTGTGAACTATTTCAGGGAAAAACTGTGACTCCCTTTCCCCTCTTGCTACCCCTAGAATCTACAGTGGACAGTAGATTTGCATAATTGTCTATTCCTGCTATACCTTTTTTCCTTTTTCTATCTTTTTCATTTAGATTTGGTTGCTATTTTTTTTTTTTGAACTGGAGACATTGTGGGACTAACTGGTATTGGCTAAACTGCTTCAGTCATTGCTTTAGTTACTACTGTAATTTATGAGGGTGGTGATTGCATTTGTCATAAATGTATATAGTATAGTGTGGCTTGTACATAAAACACAACAACTGAGGAACAACAGAACATAGAAATAAAAAACACATTAAAATTGGTAGATCAAGAGCAAATGAAACTGCTACTACAATGAATGAAGACAAGAGTCTAGAAAACTACAAATCAGATAGAAGTAACCATACATAAGAAAATCATGCAAGCAATAATAAATTTATTAATCACATAAATGAAAACAACTTTGGAAGAAAGAAAGAGTAGTATTAGGGAAACAACAGATGAGACCCTCAAGGAAAATAGTAACTACCTTGAGGCAATTAGAGAACTGAAAGCTGAAATAGCTGTACTGAAGAAAGAAGCCTAGGGAAGGGAAAGCAGACTAGCAGAAGCAGAAAACAGAATTAGCCAGACAGAGGATGAGCTAGAGAAAACTAAGAAAGAGGTGAAAGAGCTCAAAAAGATATTTAGAGACACTGAAAACAACAGCAAAGACATATGGGATGATCTAAAAAAAAGTATCATTTGTATAATTAGTCTGCCAGAGGAAGAAAGAAATAGGAAGCAAGCATTCTAGAGGAAATTATAGAGGAAAACTTCCCAAACCTGAAAAACAAAAAGGACATCAAGATCCAAGAGTTGCAGAGAGTCCCAAACAGAATCAACCCAGACCTGAAGACACCAAGACACATCATAGTCACAATGAAAAGAAGTAAGGATAAAGAAAGGATCCTAAAGGCTGCAAGAGAAAAACAAGAAATCACATACAGGGGAAAACCCATAAGACTATCAGCAGACTTCTCCACACAAACTCTAAAGGCCAGAAGAGAATGGCAAGATATTTATCGAGCCCTGAATGAAAGAGGATTTCAACCAAGGATAATATATCCCACTAGACTTTCAATCACATTAGATGGAGGGATCAAAACCTCATACAAACAAAAGTTAAAGGAAGGAACCATCACCAAAGTGGCCCTGAAAGAGGTTCTAAAAGACCTCTTATAAACAATAATACATGACTATAATACTATACTTGCAACATTTCAAATAAATACTTGTTGAACAATGGCACTAAAACACTTTAAATCCATAAAATCACTAAATGTCAACGGCTTAAACTCACCCATCAAAAGGCACAGAGTGGGAGGATGGATCAGAAAACATAACCCAATCATATGCTGCTTGCAAGAATCCCATCTGACACAACAAGATAAACACAGACTTAAAGTGAAAGGATGGAAAACTATCATACAGGCTAACAGACCACAAAAAAAGGCAGGAACAGCCATTCTCATCTCAGACACAATAGATTTTAAATTAAATAAAGTAATAAAAGATAAGCAAGGACATTACAAAATGATTAGAGGATGAATCAGCCAAGAAGACTTAACAATTATTAACATCTATGCACCAAATGAGGGACCATCTAAATACCTACTGAAGGAATTTCAAAAATTCATCAATAGTAATACAAAAATAGTGGGAAACTTTAACACCCCACTCTCACACTTAGACAGAACAACAAAGCAGAGAATCAATGAAGATACAAGAGAATTAAATTAAGAGACTGACAGACTAGACCTCTTGGACATTTTCAGAGTCCTTCACCACAAAAAACTGGAATACACATTCTTTTCAAATCCGTATAACACATACTTAATAATAGAACACATGTTAGGCCACAAAGAGAGCATCAATAAATTCAAGAGCATTGAAATCATCCAAAGTATCATCTCAGACCACAGTGGAGTAATACTAACATTTAACAACAAACAGAAAAATTATTAAAAGTCACAGAATTAGGAAACTAAACAACATACTCCTTACGAACCACTGGGTCAGAGAGTCACACAAGCAGGAAATTCAAATGTTCCTGGAAACAAATGAAAATGAGGACACAACCTATCAAAATATTTGGAACACATCTAAAGCAGTATTGAGAGGGAAACTTATAGCCATACAATCACATAGTAAACAATAAGAAAAAGCTCAAATGAATGAATTTCCTGCACACCTCATGAACCAATCCTTGAACATGGGATATCTTTCCATTTCTTGGTATCAGTTTCTATTTCCTTGAGTAGTGACTCATAGTTTTCAGAATACAAGTCTTTCACTTCTTTGAAACTTTATTCCCAGGTATTTTATTGATTTTGCAGAAACAGTAAATGGGAGTGATTTCTGGATGTCTTCTTTTTCAGATTTAGTGTTTGCATAAATAAATGCCACTCTGTTGAGATAATCATGTGGTTTTTGACTTTGCTTTTATTGATGTGGTGAATGACATTGATTGACTTATGGATACTGAACAAGCCTGGCATTCATGGGATGAATCCCACTTGGACGTGATGAAAAAATCTTTTTTATGTGCTGCTGTATCCGGTTGGCCAACATCTTTTTTTAATATTTTGGCATCTATGTTCGTCAGAGATACTGGTCTGTAGTTTTCCTTTTTTTATTGTGTCCCTATCAGATTTTGGTATCAGGGTGATGTTAGCTTCATAGAAGGTGGAAGGGAGTGTTCCTGTTTCTTCAATCTTATGGAAAAGTTTAAGAAGTATGGGTACTGTTTCCTGAATGTTTTGTAGAATTCATTTTTGAAGCCATCTGGTCAGGACTTTTTTGTTGGGGAGATTCTTAATAATGGTTTCAATTTCTTTGTGATTGGTGCATTTAGGTTTTGTAGTTCTTCTTGGTTCAGTTTTGGAAGGGCATATGTTTCTTGGAATTGTTCCATTTCTTCCAGATTCTCTAGCTTGTTGGCGTATATTTCTTCATAGAACTTTTGCATGATTCTCTGGATTTCTGTGGTGTTAGTTGTGATATCTCCTCTATCATTTACAATTCTATTTATTAATTTGGATCTTCTCCCTTTTTTGTTTAGTGAGTCTGGCTAGGGGTTTCTCAATTTTGATTAATCTTTCAAAGAACAAACATTTGGCTTCATTTATCTTCTGTATGGTTCTCTTACTTTCAATGTTGTTTATTTCTGCTCTAATTTTAGTGATTTCTGTCCTTCTGGTTGCTTTAGGGTTGCTTTGTTCCTCTTCCTTTAAGTTCATGAGGAGATCCAAAAGGCTAACAAACATATGAAAAACTGCTCTAGGTCACTGATTGTCAGAGAAATGCAAATAAAGACAATATTGAGATACCACCTCACTCCTGTAAGAATGGCATACATCAAAAAGGACAACACCAACAAATGCTGGAGAGGCTGTGGGGACAGAGAAACACTTTTGCATTGCTGGTGGGAATGTAAATTGATCCAGCCTCTATGGAGAGTGGAGAAAAAGGCTAGACATGGACCTTCCATATGACCCAGCAATTCATCTCCCATGGATATACCCCAAGTACTCCATAACACCCAACCAAAAAGATGTGTGTACTTCTATGTTCATAGCAGCACTATTTGTAATAGCTAAAACCTGGAAGTAACCCAGGTGCCCAACAACAGATGAGTGGCTGAGAAAGCTGTGGTATATATACACAATACAATACTATGCAGCTATCAAGAACAATGAACTCAACTTCTCTGACCCATAGGTCAGAGCTAGAAGGAATTATGTTAAGTGAGCTAAGTTAGAAATATAAAGATGAGTTTGGGATGATTCCACTTATCAACAGAATTTGAGAAAAAAGATCTGAAAGGGAAACTAAAAGCGGGATCTGACTAAATTGAAGTAGGGCACTGTTACTTGCAGCAGCAGCAGGATGCAGAAAAAGGAGGTTTGGAGCAGAAAGGGAACACAATCCTTTATTTGCACTGGCACTTCAGTGTCGGGTGAGAGAGCAACAGTTTGGGGCATGTGGAGGTAGCAAAAATAGCCGCCTCGCGCAGCAACCTTCCTTGCATCTGATCACGGAAGGGAAAGGCCACAAGAGAGTGAGGTGCAGAAGAAAAAGGGCTTTTATGGGAATAGCTGTCCTTAGAATGAGAAGGGTGAGGAGTAACCATAACACTCCAGGGTATGATAATGACTCTCACAGGAATGGGAAGGGGGAGGAGTAACCAAAGCACTCCAACTATTGCGGGATATTGACAATGCTCTGAGGGCACAACATGGTGGAACAGGCTTTCTTAGAATGTCCCAACTCGTGGGAACTAGCAATAGCCTGAGGGGGCAAATGGAAGATGTGACTGCATCTGCACAATTTCTCAGCAGGGCACCAAAGTAAAAACCATGTGGTGAGGGGTAGACATGCAGCTTCCTGGGGCAGTGGGGGGTGGGGTGGGTGGGTGGGATGGGACACAGTCTTTTGGTGGTGGGAATGGTGTTTATGTACACTCTTAGTAAAGTGTAGTCATATAAATCAAGTTACTTAATATGAGAGGGGGAAAATTAATTGTATGTCTCAAAGTTTTTAAAACACAGACTGAGACTTTTTAATATATAGGCTGTGCATTTGATATGTGGACTCTCTCAAAAGCCTAGACCAAGTAGATCAGAAGCAACCAATAGCACAGCTATATACAAGATACTGGGTATTATACAGCAAACCCTAACAAAGGACTTTTCAAAGTTAACCCAATTACCAAATAATGTGATGATAACATTAACTATCCATTTTCTTTTTGAACCCTAAGACAGCAAGAACCACATATCTCCACTATAGAGCCTATATTTGCCCCAGCCCTGGAACCTTAGAATAGGGCCCACTTTCCCGCATGCCTCTCCCAATCCATATCAATTAATATTGCATCTGCAAATCACAACATAATCAACTCAACAATTGCCACCTCAACATGCTTCAGATCAGAATGTGTCCAAAGACTTCACGTGTGGAATGACAACCCTTCAGCTTCAATACTTGGGTGAGACCTTTTCTTTCATAGTATTCTCTAATTCCATCCCAGGTGGTTCACTTTCTAACAAAGTCCCAAAACCTAGATATAGACCTGGTTCTGTGAGAGAGAGCATATGTTCACATGTATCCATAAACTAGTGCAAAATATATACCTGAAAGCAAAAGTACACTAGAGTTGGCAGTGAGTACCCCCCTAACACTTCCTCTTTGCTATTCCAAGCTTTGGGTCCATGATTGCTCAAAAATTTGTTTGGCTTTGTATGTTAACTCTCTTTTCAGCCACCATGTTCCAGATGCCATCAAGATGCCGGCCAGGCTTCCCTGGTCTGAAGACCCCATTAATGTGTCCTGGAGGTCCACCTCCCTAGATACCCACCCTACTAGGGAAAGAGAGAGGCAGACTGGGATTATGGACAAGTCAATGCCCATGTTCAGCATGGAAGCAATTATAGAAGCAAGATCTTCTACCTATTGCAACCCACAACAACCCAGGGTCCATGCTCCCAGAGGGATAGAGAATAGGAAAACTATCAGGGGAGGGGGTGGGATATGGAGATTGGGTGATAGGAATTTGTGGAATTGTACCCTCCTACCCTATGGTTTTGTTAATTCATCCTTTCTTAAATAATAAATAAATAAATAAATAAGCAAAGCCAAGAACCACATGATTATCTCAATAGATGCAGAGATCAGGGACTAGACAGGACTGCTCTCTATCACCATTACTCTTCAACATAGTATTGGAAGTTCTTGCCATAGCAATCAAGCAAGATATAGAAATCAAAGCAATACAGATTGGAAGGGAAGAAGACTCACTATTTGCAGATGACATGATAATGTACATAGAAAAACTTAAAGAATACAGTAGAAAACTACTGGAAGTTATTAGTCAATATAGCAAGGTGTCAGGCTACAAAATCTATGTATAAATACCAGTGGCATTTCTCTATGAAAACACTAAAACTGAAGAAGACATCCAGAAATTACTCCCATTCACTGTTGTAGCAAAATCAATAAAATAGCTAGGAGTAACACTGACCAAAGTAATGAAATACTTGTATACTGGAAACTATTAATCACTCTTCAAGGAAATAGAAACTGATACCAAGATATGGAAAGACATCTCATGCTCATGGATCAGAAGAATAAATATAATCAAAATGAATATTCTCCCCAGAGCCATATACAAATTTAATGCAATACCCATCAAAGTTCCACCAAACTTCTTTAATAAAGTAGAACAAAAACTACAAAAATTTATCTGGAACCAGAAAACAACTAGAATTGCCAAGACCATCTTGAGGAAAAGAAACAGAAATGGAGTCATCACACTCCCAGATATCAAACTATATTATAATGTCATCATCATCAAAACAGCCTGGCACTGGAACAAAAAATAGGCACACAGAGCAGTGGAACAGAATTGAAAGCCCAGATCTAAACCCCCACATCTATGGACATCTAATCTTTGATAAGGGTGCCCAAAGCAATAAAGGAAGAAGGAGGCTCTCTTCAACAAATGGTGCTGGGAAAACTGAGTTATAACATGCAGAAGAGTGAAATTGAACCACCTTATCTTTACAGAAACAAATATCAACTCCAAATGGATCAAAGACCTGGATGTAAGACCAGAAAATATCAAATACTTAGAGGAAAACATTGGTAAAACAGTTTCTTACCTACACCTCAAGGACATCTTTGATGAAACAAACCCAATTGCAAGGAAGAGTTAAGCAGAAACAAACCAATGGGTTTACATCAAATTGAAAAGCTTTTCCACAGCCAAAGAAACTATCACACAAACAAAGAGACCCCTCACAGAATGGGAGATCTTCACATGTCAAACTTCAGACAAGAGACTAATCACCAAAATATACAGAGAACTCAGCAAACTTAGCACCAAAAAAGCAAATGACCCCATCCAAAAATGGGCAGAGGATATGAACAAGGCATTCACTTCAGAGGAGATCCAAAAGGCTAACAAACATATGAAAAACTGTTCCAGGTCGCTGATTGTCAGAGAAACGCAAATAAAGTCAACATTGAGATACCACCTCACTCCTGTGAGAATGGCATACATCAAAAAGGACAGCAGCAACAAATGTTGGAGATGCTGTGGGGATAAAAGAACCCTTATACACTGCTGGTGGGAATGTAAATTGGCCCAGCCTCTTTGGAGAGCAGTTGGGAGAACTCTCACAAGGCTAGACATAGACCTTCCATATGACCCAGTAATTCCTCTCCTGGGGATATACCCCAAGGATTCCATAATGCCCAACCAAAAAGGTATGTGTACATCTATGTTCATAGCAGCACAATTCATAATAGCTAAAACCTGGAAGCAACCCAGGTGCCCAACAGCCGATGAGTAGCTGAGAAATATGTGGTACATATACACAATGGAATACTATACAGCTATTAAGAACAATGAGCCCACTTTATCTGACTCATCTTGGACAGAGCTAGAAGGAATTATGTTAAGTCAGCTAAGTCAGAAAGATAAATATGGGTATGGTATGTCCCCACTCATCAACAGAAATTGACAAAGAAGAGCAGAAAGGGAAACTAAAAGTAGGATCTGATTAAATCGTGAGCAGGGCACTAATGTAAAAACACTGTGGTGAAGGGGAGGGTGGCCATTTTGCTTCCTGGTGTGGCAGTTGTGGGGGGAGGCGGGGTTGGGTGGTGGGGATGGGACACAATCTATTGGTGGTGGGAGTGGTGTTTATGTACAATCCTATTAAAGTGTAAACATATAAACCACTACTTAATTAATATGAGAGGGGAAAATTGATCATATACCTAGAACTTCTTAAAACACAGACTGAGTCTTTTTAATACATAGGCTGTCTTTTATATGTTTACTAAAAATCCTAGACCAGGGAGAACAGAAGCAACTGGTAGCATAGCTATATACAAGATGCTGGGTATTATACCCCAAACCCTAACAAAGGGACTTTCCAAAGTTAACCCTATCACCAAATAATGTGAGGATAACAATAATTATCCATTTTCTTCTTGAACCCTAAGACAACAGGAACCTCACATTTCCACTATAGAGCCTATATTTCCCCCAGTCCTGGAACCTTAGGGTGGGGCCCACTTGCCTGCATGCTGCTATCAATTCAAATAAAATAATATTGCATCCACGGATCGCAACTTAATCAACACAATGAGTGCCACCCCAACATGCTTCACTTCAAACTGTGTCCAGATTCTTCAGGTGTGGAATGACAACCCTTCAGCTTCATCACTCAGGTGAGACCTTTCCTTTCATAGTATTCTCTAATTCCATTCCAGGTGGTCCACTCCCCAATAAAGTCTCCAAACCTAGATATAGTCCAGGTCCCCTGAGATAGAGCATAGGTTCACATGTGCCCATAACTAGGGAAAAATATATACTTGAAAGCAGAAGTACACAAGATCATTCAGGGAATACCCCCCAACACTTCATCTGCACTATTCCAGTCTTTAGGTCCATGATTGTTGAACAATTTGTTTGGCTTCATATGTTAACTCTCTTTTCAGCCACTACGTTCTGGATGCCAGCAAGATGCTGACCAGACTTCCCTGGACAGACGACCCCATCAATGTGTACTGGAGCTCCACTTCCTCAGAGCCCCACCCTACTAGGAAAAGAGAGGCAGACTGGGAGTATGGATCGACCAGTCAACGCCCATGTTCAGTGGGGAAGCAATTATAGAAGCCAGACCTTCCACCCTCTGCAACCCACAATGACCCTGGATCCATACTCCCAGAGAGATAAAGAATGGGAAGGCTATCAGGGGAGTGGATGGGATATGGTGATTGGGTTATGGGAATTGTGTGGAATTGTACCCCTCTTATTCTATGGTTTTGTTGATGTCTCCTTTCTTAAATAAAAAAATAAATAAACAAAGAGCAAATAAAAATGCTAGCCATAATGAATCGGGACAGGAGCCCAGAATAAAGTTCATGTCAGTCAGAAATACCACTGGTAATAAAAGTATGCAAGCAATAATAAACCTAATAATCACATAAATGAAGACAACTATGGAGGAAAGAGATATCAGAATTAGGGAAACAACAGATGAGACCCTCAAAGAAAATATTAGCTACCTCGAGATAATTAGAGAACTGAAAGCTGAAATAACTTAGTGCAAAGGCCAATTAGCAGAACAGTATAATGCTATAACTGAACTGAAGAAGGAAGCTGACAGAAGTAAAAGCATATTAACAGAAGCAGAAAACAGAATTAGCCAGAGAGATAATAAGCTATAGAAAAAACTAAGAAAGATTTAAGAGAGCTCAAAAAGTGATTGAGAAACACTGAAAACAACAACAGAGACATATGGGATGATCTCAGAAGAAGTGACCATCAATATAATTGGCCTACAGAGGAAGAAAAAGAGGAAGGGGAAGTAAAAAAATTACTGAAAATCACAAAATTTGGAGCCTCAATAACATGTTGTTTAATAACCAGTGGGTCAAAGAGGTACTCAAGCAAGAAATTCAAATGTTCCTGGAAAAAAATGAAAATGAAGACACAAGCTATCAAAATATTTGGGACACAGCTAAAGTAGTACTGAGAGGAAGATTCACATCCATACAATCACACATTAGAGAACAAGAAAAAGCTCAAATAAGTTACCTTACTTCATGCTTTAGGAACTTCAACGAAGAGGAACAAAGGAACCCTAAAGCAACCAGAAGGATTAAAATCACTAAAATCATAACATAAATAAACAGCATTGAAAATAAGATCAATGAAGCCAAATGTTGGTTCTTTAGAAAATTGAACAAAATTGGATCTCCTCTGAAGTGAATGTTTTGTTCATTTCCTCTGCCCATTTTTTTATTTTTTAAATTTTTTTTTATATTTTATTTTATTTATTTATTCCCTTTTGTTGCCCTTGTTGTTTTATTGTTGTAGTTATTATTGTTGTTGTTGTCGTTGTTGGATAAGACAGAGAGAAACGGAGAGAGGAGGGGAAGACAGAGAGGGGGAGAGAAAGATAGACACCTGCAGACCTGCTTCACCACCTGTGAAGCGACTCCCCTGCAGGTGGGGAGCCGGGGTTCGAACCGGGATCCTTATACCGGTCCTTGTGCTTTGCGCCACCTGCGCTTAACCCGCTGCGCTACAGCCCGACTCCCCTACTCTGCCCATTTTTTAATGGGGTCATTTGCTTTTTTGTGGCTAAGTTTGCTGAGAATTTGTATATTTTGGTACACCTACATTCATAGCAGCACAATTCATGATAGCTAAAACCTGGAAACAATACAGGTGCCCAACAACAGATGAGTGGCTGAAAAAGCTATGATATATATACATAATGGCATACTACACAGTTATTAAAATGAACCCCCCTTCTCTGACCCATCTTGGAAGGAGCTAGAAGGAATTATGTTAAGTTAGCTAAGTCAGAAAGATAAAGACTAGTATGGGATGATCCCACTCATAAACAGAAGTTGAGAAAGAAGAACAGAAAGGGAAAATCAAAGCAGGATCTGACTAAACCTAGAGTAGGGCACCAAAGTAAAAACCCTGGGTGGAGGGTTAGGGTGGATGTTCAGTTTCATGGGGCGGGGGGAATGGGATACAATCTTTTGGTGGTGGAAATGGTGTTTATGTACACTCCTATTCATTTGTAGTCATATAAATCACTAAGTAATATGAGAGTGGCAAAACTGATTGAATGTCTCAAACTTTTTAAAGCACAGACTGAGTCTTTAATAAATATCTTTGATATTTTGACTCTCTTAAAAACTTAGTCCAGGGAGAACAAAAGTAACCGTTGGCATAGCTATATGCAAATAATTTCAAAGGACATAACATATGGTGATAGTGTGTATGATACAGCAATTCCTAACAAAGAAATTTTTCAGAGTTAACCCAATTGCCAAACAATGTGATTACTGAAATAACTATCTATTGTCTTCTTAAATCCTAAGACAACAGGAATCTCCTGCTTCATCTATAGAGCCTATGTTTCTCCCAATCCTGGAACCTCTGGGGTGGGGTTCACTTCCCTCTATGCTTCTCTCAAGTCATACCAAATTATATTGCATCTGCTGATCCCAACCTAATCAATCCAATGAGTACCATGTCAGCATGCTTCACCTCAGACAGTGTACAGAGACGTCAGGCATGTAATGCCAATCCTTCACCCTCATAATTCCAGTGAGAACTTTCCTTTCATGGTATTCTCTAATTCCATTCCAGGAGGTTCACTTCCTAACAAAGTCACAAAACCTAACTATAGACCAGGTCCCATTAGAGCATATTTTCACATTTATCCATAAATTAGGGCAAAATATATACCTGAAAACAAAAATACACAATAGTCTGTAGAAAATCATTATCAAGTTCATAATGAAATAGCATCCACTTAGACTTAGATACCCTCCTCACCTACTTTCTATTACAATTCTCTCACTCACTCCAAAGCTAACCTTATCAAAGCAAGGACTGCAAAAGCTTAATAAGGGTAAGAGACTGTCATACTTTAATGATGACTCTTTAGTCACTATGAGGCCATTTCACCAGCTGGGGCCCTGTGCTGAGATTCCCAGACAGACTTGATGGGTCTAGAACTCAAATAATCCCTCTTTCCATTGTTACTGGTCATTTCTATCAGGAACAACAAATTAGACCCCTTTGGGGGCCCCCATAGGACCTTGACCTGAACTTGGGTCAACAATGGTAGAGAATGTTCCATCCTCCGAAAGGAGGATGGACAACATACTCTATGCTACACCTGTTGAAGATGGGTCAATATTGAGGCAGAATGAATGTTCCTACTCATGACTACAGAATGTGAGCTCAGATCTACAGGGATGCAGAGGTCACACAGGCTCCTAAACTAATTATGGCCCCCAGATCACATCAAATCAGTCAACAATGTTTATACCCCTTTCCCATATTAGGGAGCTACTCTCTTCCCTGATCCAGCTTTCTGGCCCTTTTCCCAGCCATGACATCATCTCCCCAGACAATAACTTGAATCCACCTGCATATCAGATTTCAGGGTCAGGCCAAAAACAAACAAACAAACAAACAAACAAACAAAAAAACCACTAGTATAGCTATAGGCCCTTTGAAATATAAAATATGCCTACTAGCTATCTACAAAATGGAGGACCCCCCCCAACACTTCATCTGCACTATTTCAGCCTTTAGGTCCATGGTTGGTCAACAATTTGTTTGGCTTTATATGTTAGCTGTCTTTTCATCCATCAGGTTCCAGAAGCTGGCAGGATGCAACCAGACTTCCCTGACCAGACAATCCCACCAATGTGACTTGGAGCTCTGATTACCCAGAGCCCTTCCCCACTAGGGAAAGAGAGAGACAGGCTGGGAGTATGTATTGACCTGCCAACATGCATGTTCAGCAGGTAAGCAATTACATAAGCCAGACCTTCCAACTTCTGCATCCCACAATGATCTTGGGCCCATACTCCCAGAGAGTTAAAGAATAGGAAAGCTATCAGGGGAAGGGATGGGATATGGAGGTCTGGTGGTGAGAATTGTGTGAAGTTGTTTCCCTCTTATCCTATGGTTTTGTCAATGTTTCCTTTTTATAAGTAAATTAAAAAAAATTAAAAATTGACAAACCCCTAGCCAGACTCACTAAAAGAAAGGGGGGGCATAGAAGACCCTAATAAATAGAATTGTAAATGATAGAGGAGATATCACAACTGACACCACTGAAATCAAGAAAATCATGCTAAACTTTTAGGAAGAACTCTATGCCACCAAGCTACATAATCTAGAAGAGATGGAAGAATTCCTAGAAACATATACCCTTTCAAAACTGAACCAAAAAGATCTACAAAACCTAAATGCACCAATCACAGACAAAGAAATCAAAACAAATGTTACAATGTACCATTGTCCCCATCTGTGGTGGGCCACTTCACAAGCTGTGAAGCAGGCCAGCAGGTGTCTGTTTTTCCTCCTCTCTATCTTCCTCTCCTCTCTACATTTTTCTCTGTCATATCTAACAACAATGACAACAACAACAATAATGATAACAACAGCAATGATAAGCAAGCAGAGCAACAAAAGGGGAAAAAAATAGCCTACAGGAGCAGTGGATTCATAGTGGAGGCCCTAAGCCCAAATGAAAACCCTGCAGGCAAAAAATAAAAAAAGTGTCCTTGTCTTTACAGTGTTTTTTGTTTGTTTGTTTTAGACTATTGGAATAATCACTCAAGTATTAGTGACTTAGCAATTCCTTGAATACAACTAAAATCTGAAACTAAATTACTTGTTGGCCTGAAAAGAGAGACATGTGTAAATTCAGAACATCAGGTTTGCATTTCTAATCACCATGCATACCCCATAAAGCATGCATAAGGAAGATGATTACAGAGCAACTGGGAACACAGCTGTAAAGCATTCTATGAATAATATTTTTGTTCCTTTTCATTTAAAGCTTCTTTTATTTCCAGGGCATCTTGCACAGAGGAGATGGTCTCAAATGTTAGATTTCACATGAATACTACATTAGCAGTCATGTAACTGGAGAAGGAAGATTACAAACTCAAACATATTTTAAATTTTACAGTTGTTTTACAGTTATGTTATGTATGCATGTTTCTATTTGGTGAGGAATATAATAAACAAATAGATTTTATTTATATTTTATAAAACAGAAATATATTGATTCATTTTATTTCTGAGCATTCAAATTCAAACAAGCATTTATATCAAACTCACTAATAAACAATAGGGTATTACAACCCTATTACAGCACAGAAAAATATTTTTTTCATATTGCTTTATATTTAGACAGTCTATAATAAGCACATATACTGTTATTAAGTTGCCAAGAAAATTATCACTCTTCTAGGAGGTAAATATAGTTGAAATATTTTCTAGTCACTGAGAAAATACATTTCATTTTGACAGCGAACTGTGAAGCACTATGAAATGGAGTTAATACCTATGGCTATCCAGTGCTTATATTGTTTGCATTATTTTCATAGATTATATAATAGCTATTTCATTAAAATCACCAAACTAAATTGTACTTTTAAAGCTTAAAAAAAGAATACTGGTGGGGATGAGTGATAATGTACCTGACTGAGCACACATATTACCATGTGCAAGGACCCAGGTTCAAGACTTGCCTTCCCAACCCCCACTTGCAAGGAGAAAGCTTCATAAGTGGTGAAGCAGGTATGCAAGTTCTTCTTTTTATTCCTATATCCTTCTCCCCTCCCCCCCACAATTTCTCTCTAATCTATCAAATAATGTGCAAAGATGAAGCCTTGCCCCCCCAACCTGCAGTGGTGGATAAATACTGCAAGTATGTTTCCCTCTCTCCTTCTCTATTCTTTACTGCTTCTACTAATAAATAGAAAAAGTAAAAGAAGAAAAAAAAGAAAGGAAGGAAAAAGAAATAAGGATAGAAAAGAGAGAGGTAGGAGTGGTTACCAGGCACAGAGAATCAGTAATAATCCCAGTGCCCTCCCCCCACAGAAAAGAATAAAAAAATCAAGAGACAGAGAAGTAGAGAGAATATAGTCAAAAGGCAATATATAAGCCAGAAAATGAGAAATAATGCAAAAGATTAGGAAATTTGAAAAATAAAAACAAAGCTGCAGAAAAGCAAATATTTAATCTAACAACTAAATATCTTATTGTGTTTAAGTAATTATGATATGATTATCATTTTCTCTGTTGCCAGTGATGTTTCTATGGTTTGCTTCTGTCAGTACTGAGAAGTAGTGTAGTGTAGGAGTAACAACTTAGAACTTGAAGGAGCAGCCTTTCTGAGTAGAGCTCTAAAGTTCTGAGTGTTGGCAAGTTATTTGATTCCACAGATTTATGTGTATTAATTATGTTCCTGCCACTTTACTGAAGTTATTAATTATTTATAGTAGTTATTAGTAGAGTATCTGGGATTTTCTAGATATGTAATCTTGTCATCAGCAGTTTGATTTCTTCATTTCCAATATGTATTGTATACATTTGATAATTCTTGTGTGATTGTAGCAGTGAAGACATTGAGGACTATGTTGAATAATAGTGGGGATAATGAACATCTTTGTCTAGTCCCCAATTTAGAGGGTAAGTTTTGAGATTTACCACTAATGAGAATGACATTAACTATTTCCAATTTATAGATGGCTCATAATTTTCACTGATTTTTCTTTGTGCCCTCCTCTGTAGTTTCTCTCCTATTGGCCTGACAATCTTGCTTCCACTTAAAATTACAAGGCTTGGAAGCAATTTTTGAAGAGACTCAGCCTAGGTAGTCATTTTTTCCTTTCTAATTTTATTAGAGAGAAAGAAATTGAGAGATACTGAAGATATAGAGTGAGAAAAATACAGACACCTGCAGACCTGCTTCAGTGCTCCACTCATGAAGTGGACCTCCTTGCAGATGGGGAACAGGGCCACATTCTTGTGCTTGGTAATATGTCCCCTTAACTGCGTGTTCCACTACCAAGCTACCTACAGTTGTTTTATATATTTAGGTGCATTCATATTGGAAGTATCTATATTTATGACAGTGTCTTTCTGTTAGTTTGATCCACTGACCAATATGCAATAGCCATTTCTATCTATCACCTTCTATGACTGAAAGTCTATTTTATCTGATAGCAGAATAGATGTTCCTGATCTTTTTTCTGCATTATTGGCTTGGGATACTTTGTGCCAGTCTGTCACCTGAAGCTGCTATTTATTTTTATTTTGGATGTGTGTTTCCTGAAGAGATAGAACAAAGAAATCTTGCTTTTTTCTTTAAGTATTGTAGTTATTATTGTTGTTGGTATTGATGTTGATGTAAAGAGGAGAGGAAGACAGAGAAGGGGAGAGAAAGACACAGACACCTGCAGACCTGCTTCACCACCTGTGAAGTGACTGTCCTGCAGGTGGGGAGCTGGAGGCTGGCACCTGGATCCTTACATTGGTCCTTGCGTTTTGCACCACCTGTGCTTAACCCACTGCTCTACTGCCCGACTCCTGGGATATTGTTTTTTATTCCATTCAGTCACACTGAATCTTTTGATTGGTGAATTTATTCCATTTTCATTTAGATTTCTTATTGAAAAATTATATTTTCTTATGACATTAAGATTTTTGTTTTGAGATTTTTTTATGTTTTTGTTGAATCTTTTTATATTTGCTTCTATTTGTTACTTTATATGGATTTTTCTATAATGGTCTTCCTACTTACTATATATAGTTTTACTGTTTGTCTTTATGCTGTATTTTGTTTTGTGGTTGAGTATTGTGTCTAACAATATCTACAAGAATCCTTTTTTAGTTAGCCTTGGTTCACCAATATTTGATTGTATATCTTTGTCCATTTTATCCCCTTTCTTGTGTCTATGTTTCTCTCTGTTGTTGTTGTATTTATGGTTTTATTATACTACTGACCATCTAATTAAAAGTAGAATCCCTTTGCTTCTTTTCATGTGGCATTCCCCTCAGTAATTCTTGAAAGCCAGGGGTTCATAATGATAAATTCCATATTTTTTTAGAAGATCCTTATTTCTCTCCTCATAATAGAAGGTTAATTGGATAATTTAGAAATATTGGATAGGGCCCACTTTCTCGTATGCGTCTCCCAATCCAAACCAAATAATATTGCATTCGCCAATCACAACCTAACCAACACAACGATTGCCACCTCAACATGCTTCACCTCAGACTGTGTCCAGAGACTTCACGTGTGGAATGACAACCCTGCAGCTTCATTACTCGGGTGAGACCTTTCCTTTTATAGTACACTCTAATTTCATCTCAGGTGGTTCACTTTCTAACAAAGTCCCATAACCTAGATATACACCAGTTTTTGTGAGAGAGAGCTTATGTTCACACGTATCCATAAACTACTGCAAAATATATACCTGAAAGCAGAAGTACACTAGAGTTTGCAGTGAGTACCTCCCTAACACTTCCTCTCCACTATTCCAAGCTTGGGATCCATGATTGCTCAACAAATTGTTTGGCTTCGTATGTTAACTCTCTTTTCAATCACCAGGTTCCAGATGCCACCAGGATGCTGGCCAGGCTTCCCTGGATTGAAGACCCCACCATTGTGTCCTGGAGCTCAGCTTCCCCAGAAACACACCTTACTAGGGAAAGAGAGATGCAGACTGGGAGTATGGACCGACCAGTCAATGCCCATGTTCAGTGGGGAAGCAATTACAGAATCCAGACCTTCTACCTTCTGCAACCCTCAATGACCCTGGGTCCATGCTCCCAGAGGGCTAGAGAATGGGAAAGCTATCATGGGAGGGGGTGGGTTATGGAGATTGGGTGGTGGGAATTGTGTGGAGTTGTACCCCTCCTACCTTATGTTTTTGTTCATTAATCCTTTCCTAAATAAAAAAAATTTTTAAAAAAGCTTCTCAAGCCCTGAAAATCTCTCTTTATCCTTTTCTAGACACATGTCCATGACCCCATTTATGGCTTGGTGAGTTTCTGAAGATTCTGGTTGTATTTTGGTGAGTTTTTAGGTGATTTTACATTGTTTTAAATAGTTGATCATGGAAGCAGCACACTTCCAGATGTTAATCCTTCTTCTTTTTTATGTATCTTGATAAATTCAGGGTGAAATACAGAGGGAAAAAAGACAAACAGAAGGTCCAAGTGACAGGCTTCATTGCTCCTAAAACCCCTCTCCCCTTGCAAGTGGGGACTGAGGGGTTGAATTATTGTCCTTGTACTTGGTAACCTATGAATGCTACTGCAACCCCACTGCTTGGCCCCTCCAAATTGCTCTTTGATAGCTGAAAAATGATAGTTAAATTATTTTCTTGTTAACACACAGTAAATATAGTTGGATATTTAGGTTGATATTTTACTGGTTAGTGTGCAGTTTTGCTTTATGCACAACCCAGGTTTGAACCAAGGCCCACCACATTGAAGGAAGCTTTAGTGTTGTGTTCTCTTTCACTCTCTCTCTGACTGTCTTCTCAGAATTTGTCAAGATTACAACAACAACAATAACAATGAAATTGGTATTTTAAAAACAAAGAAAAAATGAGATTGGCATTTTAATATACATTAGTTAAAATTTTATTAGTTTTAGTATATAATGCTGAATCAAGAAAATGCCTTTGCAGTTGTGATAAAAGCTTAATTATTATTTTTCTTTTGCTCTACTAGATACAAATGTTTACAATGTGTTATATTTCAAATGTTGGTTGATATCAAGAGCTATAACTTACATTGTCATATGTTTGGCTTAAATTTATTATTTCCAATAATCTTAAATTATTTCTGACAAAATTCACATGGTTCTTTTTCTTGTACTTTGATAAAAATTGCTTACTTTAACCCATGAAAATTTATTTTAGTTATAATTATATCCTTTTGTTTCAAATATTCAAAGTAGAGTAACAATCATTAAGGCTTAGTTTGATTTGGTTTTCTATCATAAGTTTCAGTTATAAAAAATTCTTTACGGCCTGGTTATACCAGTTATTCTCCTATAAATAGTATCTCGTAGCAGTTCAGGAGTTATGAAAAATGACATTCACACCACTGAAATAATAAAATGAATAATCATACAGTGGAAACTTTATATCTCATAAGAAAAAAATGGAAAATGTAAATTAAGTTAGTGCTGCCACATTCTATTTTCCTATTTCCTATAAAAATGTATTTGGTAATATAAAGTTTCTAGGGGATTAGTATTCAAAAAGTGCCTCTGTGCTTGCTTAGCTGCCTCAGCACTTTAGTAGTAAAGTTAAAAATAAGAAGTAATAAAAACCAAATGAGATTGTTCAGTAGGTACAGCTGGTCACTATCACAGAACCATAGATTGATCAGTGAAGTGAGCAAAGTATTTCTTGCTCTGTATAATTTTTGTACCAGTCTCTTCACTACTAATCATCTATATTATGCTAATTTGTAAATCAGTCAGGTTTAGAATTACAGATAACATTATTAGACACAGCTCCTGTTACAAAATACATACTCACTCTCAAAAACTATTTGTTCCACAAGAAGAAATAATAAAAAAAAACATAAACAAGCTATATTGGATCATTAGAATCATAGTGATTACCTGTTGATCACTTTTATTTTTACAATGGAGAAAATTATGTCTAAACTATTTATTCCAATTACAATGGGGCAAGAATTACATTCAATTGGATGGTATTTCCTCTGAAATCATTTTTATCTTAGGTAAATAGTTCCCCATGTTCTATGTGCTGCAGGGTACATCTTGGTTGTTTGATTAAATTACATTACCTACATATACCATGGAAGTCATAGAAATACTTATGGCATGTCTCTGTTTTTTCCTTTATAAGAAGACTGGAAGTCTGAATATATTTTTCTACATATAAATTTTGGAATAAAGTAATCTAAAGATTTTCTCAATATATTTGTTTAGCATATTTTTAAAGTAATGAAATTACTTTTAAAGTAATGAAATGACAAAAGTGTATATGGAATTATAAAATATTTAACCAGGCAAGTCTCAGAAATGTCACAGAATGTAATTAATAAGAAGACAGGTCCATATATATAGACAGGTCCATATATCCCTTTAAAGATAATTAGCCCTGTGCCCATCCCCAGACAATAATATGTAAAATAAGCCTAAGAAGACTGAAATGAAAACATTACAAGTTGAGGAAAGACAGAATGGTGAATTTTTTTATGTTTTGATTTTGCTACACAAATCCCAGACTTAGTGTCAAATAAACCAACAATTCAGAAATGGCAATGAAAACCAATATATCAATCATTAACATTGCCTGCTATCCTTAACTAAACAGAAACACAGCAGTCCAAGAACACAGCCAATACTTGGAATAAATTATAAACAAAAATCTGTGGCTGTGTCTAAAAATTAATCTATGCCACAAAAGACCTTGTAGAAATATTACATTTCTACCACTTACTAATTCACTGGAAGCTGAGTCCTATATCATCTTCAAATATGCTTCAGGAGTAAAATGGAAGTCAGGTCATATTTCTGACATAAACAAAAACAATATAATCATGGGGTAAGGTAAGATGATCAAATTATGTTTACCTTTCCCTGAAAACAGCAGAACTAAATAAAACCAGGAAAGAATCTGCATAAAAACATTCTGAAACAGCAAGCCAGGTGCCCAACAACAGATGAGTGGCTGAAAAAGCTGTGGTATATATACACAATGGAATACTATGCAGCTATTAAGAACAATGAACCCACCTTCTCTGACCCAACTTGGATGGAGCTAGGAGGAATTATGTTAACTGAACTAAGTCAGAAAGATAAAGATGAGTATGGGATGATCCCACTCATAAACAGAAGTTGAGAAAGAAGAACAGGAAGGGAAACTAAAAGCAGGATTTGATTGAATCTGGAGTAGGGCACCAAAAACCCTGGGTTGAGGTTGAGGGTAGATGTTCAACTTCCCAGGGTGGCAGGGGTGGGGAGGATGAGATGGGACATAGTGTTGGGACCCTCTGCTCTCGGTCCCTGAACCCCAGGGGAAGAAGGTCATTGCCACCGGCCCCCCAGCCCGAAAGGACACTCAGATGCAGCGGGGAAGTCTGTCCAGCAGTGCTTCGTTTATTTAGTGCTGGGTGATGATATTTAAAGGAGTTTTGGTGGGCAGGGTGGGTCTGACTTTGCATAGGGAAACAGGTGTAGTCTCACTGAGGCAGTTTCTGAGAAATGTAGTCATTGAGGTTATTCTTGGAAGATTTGTGACATGAATCTAGTGGCACGAATCTTCCTCATACCAGAGTGACAAGGAAGTGACTCACAGGCTAAAATGAGTTCCCACACTTCCCTCTTTTGTTTTTATTAGGGAGGTTTGTTGGGGCTGTTGGCGAACATTAGGGACTATTGGTAGTATTGTCTGGAAGTCTCGGGGTCTGTACATGTTAGGTAGCCTCATCTGGGAAGAGAGCATACCTGTTTTTGGTTATCAGACCAGCTCGAGCGAGGTTGTCCTCAGGGTGTGTGCCTGTCTTAGGTTGCCCTTCCCGAGAAGGGTCTTACACATCATTGACTACCACACCAGCTCACAAAACTCATCAGACCCTTTCATTTTGTATTCTGCTCAAGGCCGTTTGGACCCAAGGGGTCTTTTGTCCACTATGGTTTGTGAGGTCTACGACCACATGCAACAGCATTATCACCGACTTAAACCTCTGATGGATAAGGCCAGTCACTCAGGTTAAAATGCAGGGACCAAAGATATGAAGCAAAAGCAAGATCACTAAGGGTCCAGTGAGAGAGGATAGCAGGGTAGTCAGCCAGGGAGATTGATTAAACCAACTCTCAAACTACCCAGTTTTACTCTCTCTTGTCTTCTTTTGACGAGTCCCTCTTGCAACTTGGTCATGGACTCACGGATCACCCCTGAGTGGTCAGCATAGAAGCAGCATTCTTCTCCCAATGCAGCATAGAGTCCTCCCTGTTGAAGGAAGATTAAGTCAAGTCCTCTCCTGTTTTGTAATGCTGCCTCAGATAATGAGGTGAGAGACTTTTCTAGATGACTAATGGAGGTCTCTATTCATTATAGATCTTCATAAATGGCTGCTCTAAGTGAGGATACCTTTTAATGTGTGGTAATTAAGGAGGTTGTACCTACCCCTACTCCAGCAGCCCCGAACAGGTAGGCCACAGTAACGAGGGTGGCACCTATATCCCTCTTTTGTCTATAAGTTGGTTGGATTCCTTCCAGGGTGTCTAAGAGACTGTCATAGGGATGATAAATCACATGTGGGTACATAAGAACTAAGACACGCCACTCATGGTTTTTCTGTGAGATTTCTCCCGAGACACAGGGCATTGAAAGCCCACCAGGCCTCTTCAGGAGCCGGGTAAAAAAATGTCTTGTTGGACAGAATGGTGTGGTTGCATAACCCAGATTCTGTTGAGGGACTGATGCAAGTCCATTTCCATGTACCTCTTGAAGGGTCATTCCTGTCTCAAGAGTCCTCATCAACCTGCACTGGCTGGAAATTGTTCCCTGTATGGAGGTATTGGTAAGTGCTATTGCCTCATAGTATGGGGTACAGCATGGAAACATAGCCAAAAGGTAATAGTGAGATTTGGGGTGGTGTTGTGAAGGATAGAAAAGGTTCCCTGGATAAGGGGACACATGGGATCTGGGGGAGGGGTGGACTGTGGAAGGTTAGCTGGCCTTGTCCTATTAGGGGTCATTGTGGTAGGGGAGGAAATATTTGTGGGAGAAGGGCTAAGATTTATGGGGGAAGGGGCAGCCTTTGTTCTATTTTTGGTATTTTGTTTGGTCATCTGGGACCTGCCGCGGACCACCACAGTGGATGAGCAGCAGGAGGGTCAGGGGATGTTGTGTGCGGGCCACAGAGAAGAGAGAGAGGGGGTCTGGAGAGAAGAGGAAACACAAATCTTTATTTGCATTGGCACCTCAGAGTTGGGTGCTAGAGAGGCAGGTTGGGCCATGTGGAGGTAGCAAAAATGGCCGCCTCATGCAGTAAACTTTCCTGCGTCTGAACACCGGATTGAAGTGCTGGCAAGAGAGTGAGGTGCGGAAGAAGAAGGGCTTTTATAGAAGTAGCTTTCATGAGAATGGGAAGGGGGAGGAGTAACCATAGCACTCCAGGATAGGATAATAACTCTCATGAGAATGGGAGGGAGGAGGAGTAACCAAAGCACTCCAAATATCTCGGGGATATAGACAATGCCCTGAGGGCACAACATGGCTGAACAGGCACTCTGAGAATTTCCCAACTCTCGCGAGAACTAGCAGTAGCCTAAGGGGACAACATGGCAGATGTGACTGCATCTGCACAATTTCCCAGCATCTCTCTCTTTCCTTTTATCTAATGGCCAGGGCAACAGTGTGTAAAGTCTATGAACTGCTCAGGGTCAGTCTATGAAAATCAAGCAACATGAAGGGAAGGAAGCTGCTGTAAAATTGTCTAAAGTGTCCAAAGGGTATACCAACAAGTCCGATAGAAGTTTCAGTCCAAAGTAGGCGACTAGGGGGAGAAATGGCAGGGGATGAAATGCTGCATGAGGAAGGTCAGCCTCTGGAATTCTGCTTTTCTGTAGAATGTGAGCTGGAACCACCAAAACGTGACAGGCAAAGCAGAAGCAGGAAAGGCAGACAGACAGTTAAAAAGGTCTGTCCTTGGAGTCTGTGAATCAGGTTCTTCAGATCGCATCAGGTGACATCTAGGGTTTTTGGGGGGTGTGCCACTGTAGTCGTGCCCTCTAGTGGGTGATGTCAGGGTGTGCAGGGGTCCAGATGGTTTTTTCCGGGATTCCTGTGGAAGAAACACAAACAATCTGCTTCTAGTGGTTAGCAGGGCATCTGATTTGAATGCTTTATAGAAAAAGAGGTTTGGTGCCTTAGCCAACTGAGTATTGGGGGATGTATCTTTTCTATTCATTTATTATTATATATTCATGGGGAAAAAGAACTTATCTTTTAACAAAGATTCTAAGGTGTAGGGAAGCGGGAACAATCTTATCCCTTTTTTTTTTTTTGGTATCTTGCCTTTTGTTTCCTTAGTTGTTTTACGGTTGTAATTATATTGTTGTTTTTGCTGATATTGTGGTTGTTGGATAGAACAGAGAGAAATGGAGAGAGGAAGGGAAGTCAGGGGGAGATAAAGACACCTGTAGACCTGCTTCACCGCCTGTGAAGTGATTCCCCTGCAGGTGAGGAGCTGGGGGCCCAAACTGGGATCCTTAAGCCAGTTCTTGCACTTAGCGCCACCTGCGCTAAACCTGCTGCACCACCGCCCGATTCCCAGGAACTATCTTTTAAGATAAACTCTATGGCCATGCCTTGAGGGCACATGTGACTCCCCACATGTCCCCCTGTCTTATATCATGTTTTGATGTTTGGTGGACTTCGTTTTATGGCAGGGTGGACTGTGCCTGTCTTAGGTTGGGGATCAGCCTTCAGTCTTACCCGTCATTGGAACACCTGGTCATTTTTGCCCAGTAGTACCAGGTGCCCTGTCTTAGGTTGACTGGATAGCACTAGTTTCCTCTTACCCATCATTGGCTAGCCAGCCCTCTACATGGTGGAAGTTCTGATGGAGGGGGGCAAATCCTCCACAGCAACTCAATATTCTGCCATGTGCAGACTATGATAGTGAGTTTGTATAGGTTGCATCTTTATGGCATCAATCTGTTGCTGCAAAAAGGCCATGAGCTTGTTAAGAATTATAGGACCATGGTCTGGGAGGTGTCGCAGTGGATAAGGCGTTAGACTCTCAAGCGTGAGGTCCCAAGTTCGATCCCTGGCAGCACATGTACCAGAAACATATCTGGTTCTTTCTCTTTCCTCCTCTCTCATTAATAAATAAATTAAAATGTTGAAAAAAAAAAGAATTATAGGACTTATTGTGAGCAGAAGAAGTAAAACAAGCTAGGGTCCCACAACTAAGGGTAGACAGGTAAGTAAGGGGGAATGTATCCATTGGTATGAAGAGGTGGGATCATATCTTAAGTCTAAGGGAAGCAGTCAGTGGATGTGATGTCCATGGGAATAGCCATTTGTTTTTGGGGGTAGTAAAGAATGTCCGTGGCATGGGTGATGTTATAAAGGGAAACATCTTTAAATTGTTGGCTGACAAAGGCAGGCCTATGGTGGCAAGACAAGATACACCAGTTAAGTGTACAAGAATTTGTGAATGTTGTTAATTCACATAGGTTGGATATGGAGGAACTTCTTACAGTTTAATACCTTATCATATGAACAGATGATTCCTCATATGAAGGCTTGATAGCTGTAATCACTTACTTGAGAAAAAAAATAAAAATTGTAACAAGTTAGAGGTTTACTATAATTGACTTTGGACTATAAACAGACTCAGGTTACTTAGAGAGTTATGACATGTTAGTGACAATGGTTTTAACATTTAGAGTACTCTGAGCAGATGGGCCATACAAAAATTTTTGGTCATTCAACACACTCACCCACAAAACACAACTGGCCAGTCATAACATAAGACATTCAGGGAAGGGGTAGGAGAGTGGGCTCTGTGAGCCAACTTTTGTAGGTTGTGCCATGTCATATTATGGGTCCTGGGATGTATCCTGCGGCTAGTCCTCTTGTATTTCTTGTTCTTCAGGGATAACAGTGCCATCATGAGGGTATTGTCAGACATGGCGGGCAGGAACCCAGACAGGTTTAGAGTAATTATGTGAGAAAATGCATGCAAAACCTCTTCCCATGGTCAAGAGAGGGTCAGGCCCTTTCCAAATTTTATCAAGTGGGTCTTTCTATTTGACCTTAATAGATGGGAGAGTAGATGGTGTTTGCCAGTGAAGAATAATAGGAGGTAAGTCCGAGTTATTGTAAATATTAAAGAAATTTAACATAGTTAAGGCTTTTGCTAGCTGTATATTGGGGGGGTACATTCCTCCTTTATCTTTATTTAATTGAGCCTTTAGGGTTTGATGGGTCCTCTCGACAATTCCTTGTCCCTGTGGATTTTAGGGAATGCCTGTGATATGAGTAATGTTCCAGAGGGAACAAAAATCTTTAAATTGTTTGCTGGTAAACACAGGTCTATTGTCAGTTTTCAGTTGAAGATGTAAGCCCATCACAGCAAAACAGGAGAGCATATGGCTTATAAGCTTTTTAGAGCTTTCTCCTGTCTGAGCTGTTGCCCACATAAATTTAGAAAAGGTATCAATTGAGACAAACACATATTTTTGTTTGCCAAAGTTTGGTATGTGGGTGACATCAATTTGCCAAATAGCATTAGCTTTTAAGCCTCAGGGGTTAACACCAAGAGTCTGAATAGCAGGTGTTTTTATGAGACTTGCACAGGAAGAGCATGTAGCTAGGATATGTTTTAACTTTGGTAAAGGAACATCAGGCAATTAAGCTCGAAGGCCTTTAAGATTAACATGGGTTAGAAAATGGAAATCAGCAGGATCAGAGACAGAGACTAGGAGAGCTCCTGTGGAGGCAAGGCGGTCAGCTGCAGCATTCCCTTCGGACAGGGAACCAAGAAGAGGGCTGTGGGAACGAAGGTGCTGAATATATAGTGGTTGGGTTCGAGAAGAGAGCATAGTGGCAATTTGAATCAAGAGAGGGGAAAGTGGGTTGTCATCAATTTTCACATAAGAATGAGCAAGCCATGGAAGTAATTTAACAGTATACACACTGTCAGAAAAAAGGTTGAAGGATTCTGGTACAGCTTTTAATGCAAGGAAAACAGCATAAAGTTCTTTGTACTGAGGGGAATTCTCAGGAAGCTCAGTAAAGAGAGGTTTAGGGGGTTGTTTGTCTGGGTAATATATGAGGGCAGCAGCTCCCTTTTTCCCACCATCAGTGAAGACTGTAGGAGCAGAAGGAAGGGGATCTCGAGAGAAAAGTTTAGGTGCTAGTAGAGGCAAAAGAGGTAAAGAAGCTATCAATTTATTAGAAGGAAAATGTTTATCTATTTGTCCTGGAAACCCTACGAAGCTTACGGCAAAGCAGGAATTATGGCGTATGAGCCACTCTGTATCTGTGAGATAAAAAGGAAGAATAATTAAATCCAGTTCTTTCCCTAAGACCTGCACAGACCTATTTCTCCCTTGGCGAACCATGAATGCTAATGTGTCTATCTCAGTGAGGAGTCTTGGAGCTCCCTCCTACTGGCATTTGAAGCCACTCAAGAACCCCATGGTCTTGCCACAATGCCCCTACTACTGTGGGGGTGGAGTTGAAGATTAGAAGGTTTACCGGAGAGAAGGGGGGGAATCGAACAAGGTGCATGTCCTGGAGGGCCTGGTTAACCCTTTCCAGTGCCGAGGAGGCCTCAGGAGTTAACTTACCTTTTGAGGAGGGCTGTTTGTTTCCTTTCAACAGGTCAAACAGTGGTTGGAGGCAACTTGTAAGCAGATAGAGATACTGCCTAAGCCAATTTAAATTTCCTAGAAAACTGTGTAAAGAAGCAAGAGTAACGTTAGAAGGAAAGGTGACATTAAGTTTTAAGGGACGAATTTGCGTTAAAGAAATCTCTGAACCTAAAAAAGATATTGGAGGAGTTAGCTGTATCTTCTCAGGAGCCACATTAAAGCCGCTTTTCTTTAATGCAGGAACGAGAAAATCACGTAAGGCATAGAGATCTGTATCTGATTTTCCCCATATTAATACATCATCCATGTAATGAAAAACATTAAGGCCTTTATGGATATATGGGAAAAGGGCAGATTTAACAGCCTCTTGACAAATTGTAGGACTATTGGCCATGCCCTGGGGCAGCACCACCCATTCAAATCTGTCAGCAGGGCTGGCGTTATTAATAGAAGGAACAGAGAAGGCAAAACATTTACAATCTTGCGGATGCAAGGGAATAGAGAAAAAACAATTGTATATCAATTGTTATGATTGGAATTCCCGTGGGAATTGCAGAAGCAAGAGGCAAGCCCCCTTGGGGGGAGCCCCAGACCAACTGGCCTGGCCGATGTTGGTTGTGGCTGCCACTTGATGGTAAAGAAGGTCCCTGGGTCCTTGCCTGATACATATAACCTGAGACCCCAAGTCCTCCAACTCATCCACCCTGGGTCTGACTGTATCCCTTGCCATGTCGTGACATTGATGGTGAAGGGGTTTCGTTTACCTACAGCTTGTTCATCCAAGCCGTTTCATCTCATCTCTATTAGTGTATCTCTCTGAGCCCATGGTGTCATGGTCTCACACCCCCATGCTTTACAGTGATAGTCAGCCTGTCCCTTACAATCTGGAGAGGCCTCAGCAGAGCAGGCATACCACACCATGGATTTTATCACCCCCTCTATTCCTGTTTGTCTGCACCCATAGGCACTCGTGCCTGGAACCCAGTTCCAGGTCTCCCCATCCACAAAGGTTCTGATTTGGGATCCACTTTGTTTCATGTGTGTGTCTATCTCTAATGTCAGGGTGCATAGGTCTACTTGAAAATATGGATGATCTGTTCCTGTGTATTCCCCAATCTGTTTCCCATTGTGGAGGCTCAATATCCTTTATCCCAATGGAGGTTTGTGGGAGGTTATGGTGTTCCCGAGCATGGTGGCAATCCAGGCTAGCCAACATAACCAGGCTCTAGTGTTCATTATGTTCTCTGGCATGGTGGCCAAGGTTCACTCTTCAGATGCACCTGTGGAGACAAAGGAAGAAGCCTCAGGAACCTGGGTTCTTGGGCTAGGTTGAATTATTTGAAGGAAGGATCTTCAGAGACTGTGATGATTGTGTCAATGGGTTGTGGGGGCAAGTGTTTGGTAATCCTAGCTGGGATCCAGATAAGTCTGGATTCATTGGTAGGAAAAACACACCCAACCCTCGCCCCATCATCAGGAGGGATTCTCCATTCTCTCTACATTTTCCAGTCATCTGATCTCTCCATTCTCCAGTCAGCTGATTTCTCCAGCGAACAAGAATCTCTGGTTTTGGTGTGATGTTAGCCCAATGTTTTTGAATAGGTGAGAGGGGGTACATTTTTTAGAAAATTAAGAATATTTAAGGTGAAAAGAGCGAGGCTTAGCTGCTGGTGTGGGCTAGACATCTCCCCTTTTGTTTTAAAAGCTGTGTTTTTAGATTTTGGTGGAATATTTCAACAATTGCTTGTCCCTGAGTGTTATAAGGGATCCCCATAACGTGGTGAATATTCCAAGTATCAAAGAAGTCAGTGAGGGCTTTACTGACAAAGCACGGGCCATTATCTATCTTGATTTGAAACGGGAGGCCAAGGACTGCAAAGCATTGTAAGAAGTGTTGTTGAGCATGTCTAGCTTTTTCTCCTGTGTGGGCCATGGCCCAGCAAGCCCACAAGTAAGTGTCTACGGTGGTGAAGATATATTTGAAATTTCCAAAGGGATAAAAGTGTGTAACATCTGTTTGCCAAATTGCATTGGCCTTGAGCCCTCGGGGGTTAACCCCTAGTCCTTTCAATTAGGTGGTGTGGAGGCAAGGTTGGCAGGGCTTACAGGTTCGGACGATCTGCTTAAGATCATTTACCGGGATGGAAGGAAATCTATGTTGTAGCCCTCTCCAATTAATGTGAGTCAGGTTATGTAATTTCTGGGCTTCACCAACATGGAACACAGCAGGGGCTATGGAGGCAGTTCGATCGGACAGATTATTTCCTTCAGATATTAGCCCAGGGAGCCCTCGATGACCCCATAGATGAAAGATAAACAGGGGCTGGGAGCACTGTTGTAGCAGGGATCTAGCTTGAATCATGAGGTGGGTAATGGGATTAGAGTCTAGCCGAATGTGTGCTGAGAGCAACCCTGGCAGTAACTGGGTAGCATACAGTGTCGCGTCCACCCTTGCCTGCAAGGATCAAGCAACGCCGAGTTCTTCTTCAAGCAGTTTATTCGGGAACCTTGAACAGCAAAAAGCCCCGCTATAACCTAACCTCCAACTTATATACTCATGGGTCAGCCAATCCCAAGGGCACACGTGGCAGCTGCTCATAGGCACACGATCGTGGAAGCAAGTGCACTCTCAGTCTCAGAACATTTATGGAGTTGTTTACTTCTCCCTGTGGTCTGGAGGGTAGAGGAGGCTGGCGCCATCTTGGGGCGCGGCACATGGCTCTCCACAGTTCCCCCTTTTTGTTTTAACAACGCAGCAGGTGAGTGTAGAGGTCCAATCCCAGAAAGGAGGGGATATTGTCATAATCCTCGCCTAAGCAAGCAAGCTTCGCCAGTGCTAGACCCATCCCGTGCCGTTTTGTTCTGGGGCAGGAGATAAGGAAATTATGGGGTTAGGGAGCGGCACAACCTGCATGCATTGGACGTGCACTCCTTGAGACGGCATTACGCCCTCAAGTGCAGTGCTTTGCCTCACACCCCGAGCGTTTCATATCAGGCTTTGAAGGCCGCCAGCCAAGCCTGGGGGGAGTGGCCATCCTTGATTGCTGTGAAGGCCTGTGCAATCAGCGCGACTTCACGCCTCTGTGTGATCCTAATTTTGCAAATACACCACAGGCCCATCAGGGAGGCGAGAACCAAGAGCACAGTTAAGCATCCCAAGCCCGCCCACTCTTTCAAACTGTCCATTGCTTGATTGATCCAGGAGGTCAACCCCGCTGCCATGGAAGCATCCACCCGCTTGAGTTGATTGCCACGATGACGCTTCACAGTTGTCGCATCAGGGTATCGAAACTCCCAGACCAGTTTCCTAAGAGCCCGGCATCATGCCGTATCAGCATCGGCCTTGGAAACACGGACAGGATTCCCCAGCGAGGCTCCGTCATCACTGGCATCACCACTGCAGTCATCAGGAGCATCTGGTGTATTCTTTGGTGGTGGGGCATCTTGGACCTTTCTCACCAGTCGTTCAGGTACCCACACCGGATCTGGTTTGTCCTGTGGAAAAACACAGAGCCTCGTGCCCATGTCAGCACGGGATCAGGCCCATGCCATGTGCCTGTTAATATGTCCTTCCATTTTACCATGCCACTCTGTGGGCCATGGGGCATATGATGTCTTTCCGCCGCAGAGTGGCCATTAATATCCAAATTTAAAAATTTAAGTGTAAATAAGGCTAGGGATAGTCTTTCCTTAGGGGTGCGGCCGTGGCCTATTCCCCCTTTTTGTTTTAACAGACATTCCTTGAGGGTGCGATGAGCACATTCCACAATGCCTTGACCCTGAGGATTATAGGGCAGGCCATGAGTTAAGCGGACTCCCATTTGCTGGCAGGAGACAAAAGACCGAGCAGTGTAGGCAGGGCCATTGTCTGTTTTCAAAGTTTGAGGCATACCCCATGCAGCCCATGCCTCTAGGCAATGGGTGATCACATTGCGAGCCTTTTCGCCACTCAATGGGGTGGCCGTGATAACACCAGAGCAAGTGTCTACAGAGACATGTAGATACTTAAGCATGTCAAATTCAGAAAAGTGCGTGACATCCATTTGCCATAGAACGCCAGGGCGTAAGCCCCGAGGGTTAATTCCAATGCTTGGTGGATGCTGGAAAGTCACACACTGAGGGCAACCCAGAACCACCTGATGAGCGTCCGCACGGGGCAAATTAATTTTTTTCTGTAGGGTTTTAGCATTTACATGAAAAAGTTCATGAAAACGTCTGGCCCGTTCCATTGCTGGAGCCATCAAGAGGACATCCTGTCTTGCCAATTTATCTACAATGTTATTACCTTCACTCAGGGGGCCAGGCAATCCAGTGTGTGCTCGAATGTGTTGAATATAAAAGCGCTGTGTGCGGTGCCAAATCAGATCTTGTAGTTCTTTTAACAGCACACACACCACACCGTGCTGGATCTTTTTATAGGTCCAGCGGCCTCTAGAACCTTGACTGCATTAACCACATAAGCAGAGTCAGATATCAAATTAAAGGGAAAATGGCATCTCTTAAAGACTTCAATTACAATTTGCAACTCTACTATTTGAGGAGAGCCTGGTTGGAAATGACACCTAACTGGTTCTTGGTGTTCTATTACGTAAGCTCCACATCCTGTCTTAGAGCCATCTGTGAAAATGTTAGGCACTGAAGACAGAGGCCTCACTGCAGTAATCTTAGGGAAAATCAAGGGGTGCTCCTTAAAGAAGCTCACGAGAGGATGTTTGGGATAGTGATTATCAATTTCTCCGGGATAGCCGCATCCAAGACGGCCCACTCATCCAAAGCTCCACACAGGGTCTGTACCTGGTAGCTAGAATAAGGGACCACTAATGTGGTTGGTAAGATGCCAAAAAACTGTATACATTGCTGAATCCCGGTCAGGGCCAGATCTGCTACTGCTGAAGGATAATATTGTATGGATTTAGCAGGAGAAATTCTTGAATGAATCCAAAGCAATGGACCCTCTTGCCACAGCAGCCCCGTGCGCTGTGACAAGGTAGCTAAAATGCATAAAGTCAGGGGCTTGTTGGCATCCCAACGTTTCAAGAAGGCTCCCTGAAGGGATCTTTCTACCTTCTCTAGGACCAGCCTAGCCTCTGGCGTCAATACTCTTGGGGAGTTCAGGGCGGAATCCCCTATCAAGACATCATACAGGGGTTTCAGCTCATGATTTGGAAGCTTTAAGTAACTCCTCACCCAATTAATATTCCCTAACAATTTTTGAAAGTCATTCAGAGTACGTAAGCCATCCTTCCTCAATTCCAGCTTCTGGGGCACTACCTCCATAGGTTTAATGCATGCTCCTAAGTAGTTTACCACCTCACCTCTCTGCACCTTTTCAGGGGCAATATACAGCCCTTTTCCTCTTAAAATCTGAACTAATTCCTCATACGCTTGATCAAGTAAGGTTTCAGTTTTTTCAGCAAGTAGAATATCATCCATATAATGAATACATTTTAAGGTAGGATATTTCTTCCTGAGGGGAGCAATAGTCTCACTAACAAACAGCTGGCATATGGTTGGACTATTCGCCATACCCTAGGGCAGCACAACCCATTCGAATCTCTGGTCGGGTTCTTCATGATTGCAGGATGGTACGGTAAAGGCGAATCTTTCCGTGTCCCTCTCACTTAATGGGATAGAGAAAAAATAATCCTTGATATCTATGACTATTATGGGCCATCTCTCAGGCAGGTCCATTAGCAATGGAAGCCCCCGCTGTACTGGCCCCATGATCTGCATTTGGCGGTTGATTGCCCGAAGATCATGTAACAGTCTCCATTTTCCTGACCTTTTCTTAATCACAAATATAGGAGTATTCCAGGGGGACACAGAAGGTTTGATATGTTTCAAGGCAAGTTGCCCCGCAACCAGCTCTCTGGTCGAGGCTAATTTTTCAGAGGAAAGAGGCCACTGAGGAACCCACACTGGATCCTCTGTTTTCCAAGAGATGGGAATACCTGTGTCCGCAGTGGCCCCTAGGAAAAACCCAGACCTGATCTTCCTGACTGCGGTCGAGCCGCAACAGGGAACTTGTGTCCCTGTAGGTGCTTCCCCAGGCCAAAGCCAGGGACACAACCCATTCTTTTCATCTGAGTTTGAGCTTCCATGGAGTATTCATTACTTAATTTAAAATCCATCTCTTTAAGCAAGTCCCTCCCCCATAACGAGATGGGTAGCTCCAAAACATACGGTTGCATCAAGCCACAATGGCCTTCCTTATCTTTCCATTTTAGCTGTCTAGCACTCATGTCTGGAGTACTTGCATAACCCAGGCCTTGCAGGGTTGGAGAGGAAGTTTGCACAGGCCATCCTGTTGGCCAGTCTTTGGTGGCCACAATACTTCTGTCAGCCCCAGTATCAAGAAGCCCCTGAATGTTTTTTCCTTCAACTTCTAATACCATCAATGGTCTTTGTTCTAAATCCAGAGATAGGAATGTCAAGTCTGTGCCGGAGGAGCCAAAACCTCGACCCCCCCGTTCAACTGTCTTAGCTGCGAAGCGATCATGTAGGCTGGGTAAGATAAGCAATTGGGCGATCTTGTCTCCCGGGGAAATGGCTACAATTCCCCGGGGGAAGACACCATAATCTTAACAACCCCGGTGAAGTCAGAGTCTGTAACCCCAGGGTGAATAAGAAGTCCCCGCAATGCTGAAGAGGATCTGCCCAAAAGTAAGCCTACTGTGCCTGGCTCGAGGGGTCCTGTAAAGTCGGTTGTTACAAGCTGGACCCCCATCTGAGGAGTTAAGATGAGTCGGGAGGTGGAACAGAGGTCCAATCCTGCTGAGCCCGCAGTGGCTCTCCGTGGTTCCCCGGAGGGCGAAAGCTGGGCCACCTTTCCTGACTGATCTCCCTGTCCCGACTCTCTACTGCCCCATATATTTGTGGGCCCTGGGGACGGGGGCCCCTCTGGCCGTTTTTTGGACAGGCTCCTCCATATCCCTGACTCAGGGGTTGTCCGTTAATGTCCTTAACGGAGTGGCATTCATTAGCCCAATGGTTCCCCTTTTTACATCTAGGGCAGAGGCCGGGCTGTCTCATTCTAGCACTTCCTCCTGTTCTGCCTTTCTCAGGGCACTGCTTCTTAATATGTCCCATCTTGCCACATTTGAAACAAGCCCCAGTGTTACTGCTTTTCCTTCCTGCAAGTTGGACAACCGCAGCGGCAAGTCCCGCATTAGTCAAAGGGCCTCCAATCTCTCTGCAAACTTTCAACCACCACTCAATTCCTTTGCCCTTATGTGGTGTGATAGCTGCTCTGCATTCTTTGGTACATTGCTCATATGCCACCTGTTTAATAAGAGGCATAACTGTGTCTGGGTCCCCAAAGATTCTGCCCGCCGCCTCAACTATGCGGGCCACAAAATCTGAAAAAGGCTCCGTGGGTCCCTGCAGAATTTTTGTTAAGTTGCCGCTAACTTGTCCCCTATTTGGAAGGGCCTTCCATGCTCTTATGGCGCAGAGATTCACCTGCTCATATACTTGTGGAGGGTACCCAGTCTGCTGGCCTACAAACCTGCCTAGTCCTAGGAGCATGTCTCGGTCCCAGGCAGGTTGACCTGCGCGTGCATTAACCGCCGCTTGCTCGGTTGCAAAATCAATCCAGAATGCTCTCCAATCTAGATATTGTCCTGGGCTGAGACAAGCACGAACTAAGCCTTGCCAATCAGCCGGTGTCATGCAAAGCCTATTGAGAGATTCCACTTGAGCAAGAGTGAAGGATGCACTAATCCCATAAGCCTTCACAGATTCTGTCAGGGACTTAACTACTTTGAAATCCAAGGGCTCCTCATACCGGTTCCCTTGGAGATCTTGAAACACCGGATAGACAAGTTGCATCTCTGTCCTAACCCGGGCCCATATCCCCAGGCAAAAGGAACGGCTTGGCCCTCCAGTCCCCAAGGGTTGGACGGTTGTCACGCCCTCCGGATGAGGGGGCGGAGCCGAGGGCAAGGCTGAGGCATAGCCCCCTCCCAGTTCTCTGTCCTCCAGTTTTTTTGGTGCCTTATCCCTCTCTTTCCATTTCCTTCTTTCTCTTAAAGTAGCCTCTTCCAGTCTCTCCACTAAGGCCTGCACGTCCTCCCCCTCCTCCTCCTCTGATTCCGAGGAGGAGGGGAGTGTTTCCAGCTCCTCTAGATCAGGGTATAAAGATTTCCCTTTCTCTCCTCCTTTCTTACTTTCCGCTTTCTCAGAGCGTTCCTCCTGTAGCATTTTCAAGGTGTTCTGCCCCTTTTCAACGGCCTCGCAGCACTTCTGATCCTCAAGGCAACTGCGCACTAATTTCCATACAGGCCTTACTCCGCTTTCAGGTCATCCTGCTCCCAGGCAAAGTCTAGGTCCTTTCCTAACTTCTCCCAGCAAGAGACAGTCAAGCTCCCTGAGGCTGTGAACCAGGGGGCGACTATGTCACACTCACTCAAGAATCTTTCAAGTGTGGACTTCTTGATTTTTAATTTCTTGGATAGAAGTAGCTCCTGCAGAGCCAAAAAAATTGGATGGGACTGGAAAGTCCCCATGATAACTTCCTCCCAAAAATTATGTGGCTGCTAGCCCACTTTGTACTCCCCGTTCACTACCCGGGGGGACTTTTACTTTCCGTTCGCTAAACCCACGAATGTTCTCCTCCCACTCGTCCTTTATCTACAGAGACGAGCCCTGCTAGCCGCCTCACCGCAGGCCTTATTGTCCCACTTTACCCTGGGAACTTACCAGTGCACTGCCCCGATTGCCGAAGTTCTGAATCCCGTTTCGGATGATGTCCCCGTGCGGGCCACCACTTGTCGCGTCCACCCTTGCCTGCAAGGATCAAGCAACGCCGAGTTCTTCTTCAAGCAGTTTATTCAGGAACCTTGAACAGCAAAAAGCCCCGCTATAACCTAACCTCCAACTTATATACTCATGGGTCAGCCAATCCCAAGGGCACACGTGGCAGCTGCTCATAGGCACACGATCGCGGAAGCAAGCACGCTCTCGGTCTCAGACCATTTATGGAGTTGTTTACTTCTCCCTGTGGTCTGGAGGGTAAAGGAGGCTGGTGCCATCTTGGGGCGTGGTACATAGCTCTCCACAATACAGGGAGTCTGAGAAGATATTAATGGGCTGGGGGAAGAGGGAGAGTGCCATCACAACTGCAAAAAGTATTTTGTATTGAGGCAATCCCTGACAAGTAGCATTGAGGTTTAGGATCAGCTACAACAATTATGGCTGATCCTCTCTTACCCCCGTCTGTAAAGACATCTCTGGCTCCTCTGATCGGTTTTCACTTAAACAATGTTGGGGAGTACCACCTTAATTTGCAGAAGGCCTGGAGCCATTGGCTGGGGCCATAATGGCAGTTGAGGCTGCCCTCAACACCCTCCAGAGCTAGGGTGAGCCTGACATTATGCCGTATGATCCAGGTGAGATCATTTGATAGGTAGGGCAGAACTATGACCTGAGGATCAATGGAGAAGTTTCTTTGGGATATTTCTCTCCATTTAATAATCAAGTCGTCAGTTTGGTCTGTTTTAGAGTAGACCCTGGTGCTGCTGTTCACTGCCAGGTGAACCTACTGGATGGGTTGTTCTTTTTGTACTAAGGCAGCCATGAGTATTTGCTCAGTGGGGAAAATTCATAAAGAAAGGTAAATGGATGGATCAAATTGGGCTAGATGGGCTTGGTTCAGGGAGTCCTGAACCTCCCGAAGCAGGTCTCTATGGTGATCTGCGATCATGACAGTGCTGTGGACTGAAGGGACCTTCAAAAGCTCAGAAAGATGAGTTAAGAGTCCCGTGGGTATGGGCACCCAGGACCGGAGCCAATTTGATTCCCTTATGAGCTGCTGCCACTGGGGCAGTGTATAGGTATCTTTGAGTGAGAGATGCAGCTTTAAGGGGGAGACTCCTGACAGAGTTAACTCAGTGCCCAGTATTTTGAAAGGGGGAATTGTCTGGATCTTGTCAGGGGACAGGCAAAAGTGTCCCTGATCTAGACGGAGCATTAAGTCTGTAAATGCCTGGTCTAAGTCTCTGGTAGACTGTGCTCTGATAATAATGTCATTCATATAAACAAAAATTTTTATGTGGGACTGCTGGATAAGGGGCTCAAGAAGAGCTCGAACATAAGTCTGACAGAAAGATGGGCTATTGGCCCTGCCCTTGGGTAGCACGGTCCACTCGAACTGGGCATCAGGGGTGGCAAAGTTAACAGAAGGTATCGAGAATGCAAATTTTTTGCAATCATTTGGATTAATGGAGATGGAAAAAAGCAATCTTTAATGTCAATGATCACTAAGTGCAGGTCTGATGGGATGGCTGGTATCCAGGGCATGCCCCTTAGGGGGGTCCCTTGAATAATCATCCTTTTCTTCACCTGCCGGAGGTCTTATAACATTCTCCATTTTCCAGAACATTTTAATGACAAAGACTGGGCTTTTCCAGGGACTGCTAGAGGGTCTAATATGTCCGACTTGTAGTTGTTCCTGCACTAAGAAAGTGTCTTTAACTTCTCTCGAGGGAGAGGCCACTGTTCAACCCACACAGCTGGTCCTCCCTTCCACTGTATGGGTGGCACCTGAGGAACAGTGGCCCTCAGAGTTGGGGGTGCCTACCGTCAGGTCGATTAAGGCTACACTGCCTCTGGAAGTCATTTGCACTGGGTCCCGTGGTGATGCAGGTGAGGGCTTCTCCCAGAATATCCTGTCCTAACAGGTTGGCCAAGAGGCCTTTGGCGATTAGGGGATGGACTTGGCCTCAGTCATTTTCCTCATCCTCCCACTCAAGATCAGCCTCGGGCTCCCATGATGGATTGTCTCCCCCCACCCCATGGATGGTGGGTCCCTCTTTAAGAGACCAGGAGCAGGGAATTTCCTCAGCCTTTAAGACCATTCTATCTGCCCCTGTGTCCACCAGGCAATTAAACCACTTTCCTCCTATTTTGATAGTCATCTTGGGCCTAATCCCAGGAACTATGGGGATGGTCCATTGGGCTTGAGGCTGTTGGGGTCCCTCTTGGTGTAACAGGGCTGAGGGTAGCCCCCCATGGAGTTTAAAGGCTTTCCATCTTTATCATACTTGGACTGGCACTCTGTCTTCCAGTGAAACCCCTTTTTGCACCTCGGACAGGGAATGGAGGGAGGCCTGGATCTTTGCAGTCGAGCTTTGCTTTAGGGCACTCTCTCTTGAAATGGCCTTCTTCCCCACAGTTGAAGCACCTACCCCTATTCATATGGGGTGGGGCTTGCACAGCGGCTGGAAAGGCTCGAGTGAGGGCAGCTGTAAGGGCCTCTGTCTGTCCCCTCAGGGCAGCAGCAAGATATTCTGACTATTGCTTGTGGTTCCTTATGTCCCTGGTGGCTACTATCCACCTCTCCATTGACCTGTATTTAAGCCCTGAACAGGCCATTTTATGATCAGCATTCATGCCTTCCCATACTAGCCTCTTGACAAACTGGTCCTGGAGAGCCCTGGGAGGGAATTTCCTCTGTAAACTTTTCTCTACCCTGTCAATGAGAGTGGCTAGATCCTCACTTTTCTGATTGATCCCCAAGATTGGAAGGTCTGTGGGACACTCAGCGAGTTGTTTCCAGGCAGGTAGGGCTAGGTGATGGATCTGGTCATGGTAGGGATCCAGGAGAGTGGCTTGCTGGGTCCCCGTACTCCATTGGTCAGCTGTCCCCGAGAGTTGGCCAAATGTTAAAGGGACCACCAGTTGGGCTACTAGGTTTCTCTCAGCCTGCATGTGGCACTCCTCTTTAAAGAGGGTGCACCATTTAATGAACTGTGGCCCTGACAGGACCACTTTACAGATAGTGAGCCAGTCCTGCATAGTACAAGGCTGATGGGCTAGACCCTGAAGGATCGTTTCTGCCCAAGGAGAATTAGGGCCATCTTCTAAGACAGCCTCTTTCAAATCTTTAAAAACTTTTGGCTTCCATGGATACCATGCTGTGGATTGAGCTGGATTTGGGTTAAGATTGACAGGATAAGCTTGATAGGATGGGGAGGCAGACAGTAGAGGTAGGGACAACTGGGTCAGAGCTGGAAGATCCGGCCAAGGAGGGTTCTTTCCCCCAAAGATATTCTGGGCTCTCTGATCCTAAATGTCAACCGAATAATCCCGGAGTAGGCCAGGGGAGAGGTCCCTAGAAGAAGGATGTGTGCTTGAGTCCAGACTAGAAGGGTCAGGGTCGGGGGGGATCCCGTCGCCAGCAGGTTTCCGAGTGGTGGAAAGCAGGCCTTAAGGGCAGACAAGGTGGCATGGACTCCCAAGGGGGGCTCTTCTCCATGGTAAACCTCTCTCCTTTTAATAAGAACTTCAACATGATCCCAAGTGTCCCAAGAAAAGAGATTAGCTCCCTTGATCCACAGGGCGGCCCTTAAGATGGTCTCCCATGACTGATGGGCATGGTGGTCAGAGATCTCAATGCCACGGCTCTTGAGCATGTACCTGAGAGCCTTGAGGGATGGGTCCTGATCTTTGGAAAAGGCTGTGCCCATGTTGATATCAGAAGAAGAAAAGGAAATATACGAGAAGGGAGAGCAAGACAAGGCAGATGAACAAAGCAGAAAGGGAAATAGGGGAGATCTGAAGGGGGAAGGTATCTCTTCTATGGTATCATTGGTAAGGAGGCCAAAAGGGGTCCACAATCTCCCTAGGGGGACAGGATCCAGGCATAGAGGGTGAAAAAGAACTGGCACCTGATGGGTGACAGACAATCAACCACTCTCACCTGTCCTGGCCCCTAGCGGGACCCAAAGGAGTCTTAACTTAGGAGTGGCTGTATAAACCTCAACCTTGGTCTTGATGCTGTCAAGAATCTCCACTGAGAATGTAAATTGGTACAGCCTCTGTGGAGAGCAGTCTGGAAAACTCTCAGAAGGCTAGACATGGACCTTCCATATGATCCAGTAATTCCTCTCCTGGGCTTATACCCCAAGGACTCCATAACACCCAAACCAAAAGGAGGTGTGTACTCCTATGTTCATAGCAGCACAATTCATAATAGCTAAAACCTGGAAGCAACCCAGGTGCCCAACAAGAGATGAGTGGCTGAGAAAGCTGTGGTATATATACACAATGGAATACTATGCAGCTCTCAAGAACAATGAACCCACCTTCTCTGACCCATCTTGGACAGAGCTAGAAGGAATTATGTTAAGTGAACTAAGTCAGAAAGATAAAGATGAGTATGGGATGATCCCACTCATCAACAGAAGTTGATTAAGAAGATCTGAAAGGGAAACTAAAAGCAGGACCTGATCAAATTGTAAGTAGGGCACCAAAGTAAAAACCCAGTGGTGAGGGGTAGACATGCAGCTTCCTGGGCCAGTGGGGGGTGGGAGTGGGTGGGAGGGATGGGTCACAGTCATTTGGTGGTGGGAATGGTGTTTATGTACACTCCTAGCAAAATGTAGACATATAAATCAGTAGTTAATTAATATGAGAGGGGGAAAATCGATTGTATGTCTCAAAGTTTCTCAAAAGACAAACTGAATCTTTTAAATATATAGGCTATGTATTTGATATGTGGACTCTCTCAAAAGCCTAGACCAAGTAGATTAGAAGCATCCAATAGCACAGCTATATACAAGATACTGGATACTGTACAGCAAACCATAACAAAGGGACTTTTCAAAGTTAACCCAATTAACAAATAATGTGATGATAACATTAACTATCGATTGTCTTTTTGAACCCTAAGACAGCAGGAACCTCACATATCCACTATAGAGCCCCTACTTCCCCCAGTCCTGGAACCCTTGGATAGGGCCCACTTTCCCGTATGCATCTCCCAATCCAAACCAAATAATATTGCATCCGCCGATCACAACCTAACCAACACAACGATTGCCACCTCAACATGCTTCACCTCAGACTGTGTCCAGACTTCACGTGTGGAATGACAACCCTTCAGCTTCATTACTCGGATGAGACCTTCCCTTTTATAGTACACTCTAATTTCATCTCAGGTAGTTCACTTTCTAACAAAGTCCCATAACCTAGATATACACCAGTTTCTGTGAGAGAGAGCTTATGTGTACACGTATCCATAAACTACTGCAAAATATATACCTGAAAGCAGAAGTACACTAGAGTTTGCAGTGAGTACCTCCCTAACACTTCCTCTCCACTATTCCAAGCTTGGGATCCATGATTGCTCAACAAATTGTTTGGCTTCATATGTTAACTCTCTTTTCAATCACCAGGTTCCAGATGCCACCAGGATGCTGGCCAGGCTTCCCTGGACTGAAGACCCCACCAATGTGTCCTGGAGCTCAGCTTCCCCAGAGGCACACCTTACTAGGGAAAGAGAGAGGTAGACTGGGGGTATGGACCGACCAGTCAACGCCCATGTTCAGCGGGGAAGCAATTACAGAAGCCAGACCTTCTACCTTCTGCAACCCTCAACGACCCTGGGTCCATGCTCCCAGAGGGCTAGAGAATGGGAAAGCTATCATGGGAGGGGGTGGGTTATGGGGATTGGGTGGTGGGAATTGTGTGGAGTTGTACCCCTCCTACCTTATGTTTTTGTTCATTAATCCTTTCTTAATAAAGAATTTTAAAAAAAAAAGAATCTCCACTGAGCTGAAACGACTCCATGGACATGCAGGGTAGAGCCCACTCATGCCCCGTAGTCAGGTGACTGTAAGACACACAATACACATACGAACATTTGAACAGAAGCATACATTCAGTCAAGGAAAGGGCAACTGCCTGTCTGGTTGCCGCTACTGGAATGTCGTAAGTCAGACCTTCAGGGCTCACCAGAGAGTAGCTCCGGCCAGAACCTGTCAGTTGTTGACAAATTCAGTTTTTTCACAAGTCGCCAAATTGAGAGAAGGAGAGGAGTGAGGAGTTATCAGGAACGACCAGTGCCCCGATCTGCGACCTCCTGTCGCCTGGCCAATTCACTTACCCCCGGTGAAGTCTGATTTGGGCACCAGCTGTCGGGACCCTCTGCTCTTGGCCCCCGACCCCCGGGGGAAGAAGGTTGCTGCCGCCGGCCCCCCAGCCCAAAAGGACACTCAGATGCAGCGGGGAAGTCTGTCAAGCAGTGCTTCGTTTATTTAGTGCTGGGTGCTGATATTTAAAGGAGTTTTGGTGGGCGGGGTGGGTCTGACTTTGCTTAGGGAAACAGGTGTGGTCTCACTGAGACAGTTTTCAAGAAATATAGCCATTGAGGTTATTCTCCGAAGATTAGTGGCACGAAGCTAGTGGTGTGAAGCGTCCTCATACCAGAGTACAAGGAAGTGACTCACAGGCGAAGATGAGTTCCCACAACGTAGTCTTTTGGTGGTGGGAATGGTGTTTCTGTGCACTTTTATTAATTTGAAGTCATATAAATCACTAATTAATATGAGAGGGGAAAATTGATTGTATGTCTTAAACTTTTTAAAGTGCAGACTGAGTCATTTTAATAGATAGGCTGAGTTATTGATACATTGACTCTCTTAAAAGCCTAGGCCAGGGAGAACAGAAGCAACTGATGGCACAGCTATATACAAATAATGTCAAAGGACATAAATTATGGTGATGTTTTGTATGGTACAACAAATTCTAGCAAAGGGTTTTTTCAAAGTTAACCCAATTGCCAAATAATGTGATTATAGCAGTAACTATCTGTTGTCTTCTTAAACCCTAAGACAGCAGGAACCTACCACTTCCTCCATAGAGCCTATATTTTCCCCAGTCCTGGAACATCTAGGGTGGGGCTCACTTTCCTGCATGTTTCTCTAATTTCATACCAAATGATATTGCATCTACCAACCCCAACCTAATCAATGCAATGAGTACCATCTCAGTATGCTTCACCTCAGACTGTGTCCAAAGAAGTCAGGCATGGAATGTCAACCCTTCACCCTCATTACTTGGGTGAGACCTTTCCTTTCATAGTATTCTCTAATTCCATTCCAAAAGGTTCACTTCCTAACAAAGTCCCAAAACCTAGATATAGACCAGGCCCCGTGATATAGAGCATATGTTTACATGTATCAATAAATTAGGGCAAAATATATGCCTGAAAGCAAAAATACACAGTAGTCTGCAGTGAGTCAGTATCAATTCCATAATGAAATAGTATCTAATTATATTTAGATACCTTCTTCACCTACTGTCTATTACAGTACTCTCACTCCAAAGCTAACCTTATCAAAGCAAAGACTGCAAAAGCTGAATAAGGGCAAGAGACTGGCATACTTTAACAATGACTCTGTAGTCACTGTCAGCCCACCCCATTAGCTTGGGCCCTATTTGGGGAGTGCTGAGATTCCCAAATGGACATGATGGGCCTAGACCTCAAATAAATCCCTCTCCCGTGTTACCCATCATCTCTATGAGGAACAACAAAATAGACCCCTTTGTGGGCCACCCATAGGACCTTGCCTTCAATGTGGATTAACAATGGTAGAGAATGTTCCATCCTCCGAAGTGAGGATGGACAACATACTCTATGCTCCACCTGAGGAAAATGCGTCAATATTGGGGCAGCTTGGAATGTTCCTACTCATGACCACAGAATGTGAGCTCAAATCTACAGGTATATAGAGGTCACATAAACTCCTAAGCTGAATATGGTCCCCAGACCAAATCAAATCTATGGGGTATAAAGTCAACAATATTTATACCACTTTACCATATTAGGGAGCTACTCTCTTCCCTGATCCAGCTTTCTGGTCCTTTTCAAGCCATGTCATCATATCCCCAGACACCTGCATATCAGATTTCAGGCTCAGAGAAAAAAAAAAAAGCTAGTATAACTAAAGGCCCTTTGGAATATCACTAAAATATGCCTACTAGCTATCTACAAAATAGAGGAAACCCCCAACCCAACACTTCATCTGCACTATTCCAGCCTTTAGGTTCATGATTGTTCAATAATTTGTTTGTCTTTGTACGTTATCTCCCTTTTCAGCCACCAGGTTCCAGATGCTAGCATGATGCTGACCAGACTTCCCTGGACAGACAAACCCACCAATATGTCCTGGAGATCTGCTTCCCCAGAGCCCCATCCTACTAGGGAAAGAGAGAGACAGGCTGGGAGTATGGATTGACCTGTCAAAGCCCATGTTCAGAGGTCAAGCAATTACAGAAGCCAGACCTTCCACCTTCTGCATCCCACAATGACTTTTGGTCCAAGCTGTGAGTTGAGTGGTAGTGCAGTGGGTAAGTGCACATGGCACAAAGTACAAGGAATGGCATAAGGATCCTGGTTAGAGCCCCCGGCTCCCCAACTGCAAGGGAGTTCCTTCACAGGTGGTGAAGCAGGTCTGCAGTTATCTGTTTTTCTCTCTTCTCTGTCTTTCCTTCCTCTCTCCATTTCTCTCTGTCCTGCCCAACAACATCAACAACAATAATATTAATGACTACAACAACAAAACAGGGCAACAAAAGGAAATAAATAAATATCAAAATAAAATAAAATTTTAAAAAAGAATAGAAATACTATCAGGGGAGGGGATAGGATATGGAGATCTGGTGGTGGGAATTGTGTGGAATTTTACCCCTCTTCTATTCTATGGTTTTGTCAATGGTTCCCTTTCATAAATAAAAATAATAATAATAGCATCCTGAATCCAGTGTGAACAGATTTTTCACAACAAGGCAATGTCCAGGAGAATAAAAGAAAGAGGTCCCTTGGGAAATCAGTTACAAAATCTATGTTGAACTCCAGCTTCCTCAGTACTATAGTACTATACTTACAACACTGAAGTGGAAATAAGGAAACTCTAGGTTATAAAGACAGTGGGAAAATTACTCCAACTTTGTGCTAGAAATGGACCTACCCTATGGTCTAGGAAATGCTCTGCTGAAGATATACCCAAAATAAATATGCACATCAATCAAAGGAAGTCTATGTGAATCTATGTTCATAGCATCACAATTTTTAATAATCTTGGAAGGCACCCAGGTATCCAACAATAGATGAGTCACTAAGAAAACTGTGGTTGGGAGTCAGGTGGTAGTGCAGCAGGCTAAGTGCATGTGGTGTGAAGGCAAGGACAAGCATAAGGATCCCAGTTTGTTTACTCAGAGGTTAATAGGAGTTCATCTTCCTTGATCACATATGACCCATATGTCATTGTTCTGCTCCATTAAACCATAACTAGGAGCATTCTCCTTACTCCTACACCCCCTTAAGTCCTTTCATCTCACATGATCTATCTTCTCTCTGTCCTTAAGACCCCTCTATGTCTGCTGATTATTGATAACCCTATTTTCCTCTTTCCTTTGATCAACTAAACCCCTTGCTCAACATTTGCTAGGAATGTGCTGACTTTTTCCCAATCCCTTACCTCTCTTTGCCCCTTTTCACCCAAACAAAATATGGTATGGATGATTTGCTTCCTCCTATGACCCCTTATGAAACCTGTTTTGCTGTTCAATAAACAGATTGTTATCAGACACAAGTCCCCTGGTCATCTCTTGTCACAGCACTAGTACCAGACACTGAGTCAATCCTATATGCTCACTCCTTCTGCCTTGGAACATTATTTTAGGTCCCCACATCTGGTGTGCAACAGAGTGAGTATGCCAGGAGTCTGTGCCCAAGAAGATGCCTCCCCACAAGAAGTACGACAGAAGGGAAAAATACAAAGTAAAACTTGGATTGAGTGTGGCATATTACACTAAAGCAAAGACTCAGGTAACTTGAGGAGGATAGAGTGGTTGGGGTCCTTGTGTGTGTGATGGTGGAAAAAATTGGTGTGAAAGTGTTTTGCAGACACATAACATGGAGAGATGAGACAATTTAATTTAATGATCAGTAACAAAGGAGAGAGGGATATATTCTAGGTCTAGTCCCATCATGTCTGTTTGGGAATCTCAGGATTCCCTGACTAGGACCCCAGCTGATGGAGTGGCCTGATAGTGACTAAATAGTCATCATTTAAGTATGCCAGTCCCTTACCCTTATTCAGATTTTGTAGTCCTTACTGTGATATGGTTAGCATTGGAGTGAGTGAGGGAAGTGTAATAGGAAGTAGGTGAGGAGGGTATCTCAGTCTAAGTAAACACCTATTTCATTGTGAACTTTATGGTGACTTTTTAGATTTTTCTACTTGATTTCTGCATATACTAACTCACTGCAGACTATTGTGCACTTTTGATATCAGGTACATATTTTTCCCTAATTTACATATTCTCTATCTCATGGTACCTGGTTCATATCTAGGTTTTGGGACTTTTTAGGAATTGGACCACCCAAAATAGAATTATAGAATTCTATGAAAGGAAAGGTCTCACCCAAGTAAAGAGGCTGAAGGGTTGACATTCCACTTCTGATGTCTCTAGACACAGTCTGAAGTGAAGCTTTCTGAGGGGGTGCTCATTGTATTGATTAGGTTGGGATCATCAGATGCAATATCATTTATTATGAATTGAGAGAAGCATGCAGGAAAGTGAGTCACACCCTAGAGGTTCCAGGGATGGGAGAAATATAGGCTCTACAGAGGAAGTGGGAGGTTCCTGCTATTATAGGGAAAGCAATAGATAGATATTTATGTAATCAAGTTATTTGGCAATTGGGTTAACTTTGAAAATCCCTTTGCTAGAATTTGTTGTATCATACACAACATCACCATAATTTATGTCCTTTACATGTATGTCCTTTATATAAATTATTTGTATATAGCTGTGTCTTATAGAGTAATGCCATTGGTTGCTTCTTTTATCCCTGGTCTAACTTTTTAAGAGAGTCACCATTTCAAAGACTCAGACCTATAGTATATGCATTAGAACGTTTGAGACATTCAATCAATTTTTATCCCATTCATATGAATTAAATAGTGATTTATCTGACTACAAGTTAATAGGAATGTACATAAACACCATTCCCACCACCAAACACTGTGTCCCATCCTAGTCCCCCACCCCCTGGAAGTTTTTTAATTGAAAGAGTGGGCTGGCCGTATCTTCTAGTTGGAAACTATTTCTTCTGAATATGTAGATCAACTCCATAAGCTGAGCATGGATTTCAGTTAGAGTGTATTTAGCTACCTGGAGTTCTGACCAAAGTTCATCTTTCAAGATTTGATGATTCTTAGTGAACTTTGTTATATGTTCCTCTCTTGTGTGTTTTCATTCCACAGTAACATGCTCTTTTAAGTCTTGCTTAAATTCTAGGAGAGTCCTCATAATGGGCATAATGAGCTCTCTGTAGTCTTTCTCTGAGAGTCTCTCTTAGTCTGTAATTCCTTGGATTACCTCTGTTTCATTTCTGTCTGCTTGACTGGCATAGTTGGCTGTTTAGTTGTTTCTGTTAGCACATTTTTGTGCTGGCTATTGATGGCCAGCAGGTGGTGCTATTGTGATCTCTAGGTTTCTCTTGTTTGTATGATCTGCATTGGGTAGGATGAGGGTGGAGAGGGGATGGTTTTTTTGGGCTGTCTTGTGGTCACAATGCCTTGTTTTATGTTTGTCCTTGCCTTAAATTCAGAAGGCTAAAAACCCCAAAGTCAAAAATTGAGAATTTAAGCCCATGTCTCTTTTATTCCAGCACTAGGAACAATGATGCTTGCTGTGCTTAAAGTAAAATCACCAAAATGGTGCAACTCAATGCCCACACCACCCAGATCTCTGATTTGACTTTTCTGTTTTTCAACCCAAGCCCCTTTTCACTCCAACCACATGTGAGCACCCACCTGAGGCTGCATAACTTTCAGCTATAGATTATGACTCCAGTTGTGTCTCTTGATGTATTTGTTATTTTGGGAGGAGAATCTATTTGCTCCTAATTATTCCATGATAAAGTCTCTCTTTATTTCCCTGGAAGTATGGACCCAGGATCATTATGGGTGCAGAAGGTGGAAGATCTGACTTCTTTGCTTCCCTGGTAAACATGGGGTGTTGGCAAGTTGATCTATACTCCTAGTCTGTCTTTCTCTTTTCCTAGTGGGCAGCCAGATTCATTCTAAGTACATAGAGATTGTTGGGTAATAACAGCCATAGCAACCTGTCAGTCTCAGTGCAAAGATGCCACTCACAGAACAATAACCTTTGGTCACTATTCAGGCCCACTTGACCTTCGTGCTGTAGTTACTGCTGGGCATGGCTGACTGTAAACACCTCATCTCTGACTCACTTGGAAGCTGTAGAGCAATTACTTCATCAAACCCATAGTTACTGTCCAGACACTTGTGGTATATCCAGAATAGCTGCTGTCTGGATTTTGTAATATGAGTCCCTGAACTCATGCAAACCTTCTAACATTTGCACACAAGTGCCACTAGATACTCTAGACTTCAAGCTCCAGACCAAACAGTAGTCCTTCTTGGCTCTGCTACCACATAAATTATCAATCACTCATGACTACAAGCCCTCATTCTAACTCAGAAATATGTAGCTACTATATCACACTTACAACATTTAATCCTAGGTTGACACCCAGGCCAACTTGACCTAGGTGTCCTTAGTACTCCCAGACACATGCATTGTATGAACACATGGTGTCATTCAGGCCTCCTTGCACTTGACCAACATCTTGATGTTGGACAGTTACTCCTCTGTGCTTACAGTTGCAGTCCAACCACACAGCATTGCAAGAATTGGTTTCCCTGCATTGGCAAGGCACACTTTACCAGCTTATGCACTGGTGCTTATTTTAAATGCCACAACTCTCCCTTCCTGTGTGATTCAGTTGCCAATTGTCAACTATTTCACATCTGTGCCACATAGGAGACCATGTTTATAGTTCATAATCTTGCTTCTCTTGAAATGTCTATTGGAGATGGGAATTAAGAGTTCAGAGTCGGGGGCTGGGCAATAAAGAAGCAGGGTAAGAGTATGCGGGATGGCACTAAGCTCAAGGACCTGAATAAGGATCCTTAACAGTCAACAATATTTATATATCTTTCCTATATTTGGGATCTACTATCTTCCCTGATCCAGCTTTCTGGTCCTGTTACCATCCATGACACTATCTCCCCAGACAATAATTTGTGTCCACCTGCGTATCAGATTTCATGCTCAGGGAGAGAAAAATAGTATAGTCATGGACCCTTTAGAAAATAACTATATTATATATAGCTATATATAAAATGGAGACATCCCTAACTCTCCATCTGCCCTATCCCAGCCTTTAGTTTCATGATTAGTCAACAACTTGTTTGGCTTTATATGTTAACTCTCTTTTCACCCACCAGGTTACAGATTCTAGCATGATGCCAACTGGACTTCCCTGGACAGATAACCCCACCAATGTGTCTTGAGCCTTTATTCCTCAGAGCCCCACCCACCCCACTAAGGAAAGAGAAGATAGGCTGAGAGTATGGATCAACCTGTCAATGCCCATGTTCAGCTGGGAAGCAATTACAGAAGCCAGACCTTCCACATCTGTCTTCCATAATGACCCTGGGTCCATAATCTCATGGGGTTAAAGAGTAGGAAAAGTATCAGGGGAAGGGATGTGATATGGAGTTCTGATGGTGGGAATTGTGTGGTGTTGTACCCCTCTTATCCTATGTTTTTTTATAAATTAAAAAAAAAAATTAAAAAGAGCACGAGGAGCTAAGTGCAAGGACCTGCATAAGGATCCAGATTGCACCCAGCTCCCTACCTGCAAAGGCATTGCTTCACGAGCAGTGAAGCAGATCTGCAACTGTCCACCTTTCTCTCCCCCTCTCTGTCTCCACTCCTTTCTCGATATCTCTCTGTCCTATCCAACAACAGCCAACATCAGTGGCAACAATAATTATAATGACAATTTGTACTATAGGCACCAAGCGCCAGCAATAACCCTGGAGGAAAAAAAAAAAAAGAGTTCATATTCATTATAGCCTCCAAAGACAATCCTGTTTAGTACTATGTGTATCATTAGCCCTGGGTAGTCTATCAATATTGCACCCCGTTTTTTCCCACTACTGGCCATGAGTTTACTCTGGAAATTCTAGATGTAATTTGATAAGATTTAGTGTTTTCTTTAGTTGCATTCCCTAGATGTAAGGAGAAGTGAACCTGAGGTGGCTACTTCTCAATGATGATACCTCAAGACATCCTAGATTATATATATATATATATATTTAGTTAGTTCCCCTTTCGTTGCCCTAGTTTTTCATTGTTGTAGTAGCTATTATTATTGTTGCTGTTACTGATGTAGTCATTGGTATACAGGTCAGAAAGAAATGGATAGAGGAGGGGAAGACAGAGGGGGGAAAGAAAGATAGACACCTGCAGACCTGCTTCACCTACTGTGAAGTGGCCAGGGGGCTGGAAACGGGATCCTTATGCCAGTCCTTGTGCTTTGCACCATGTATGCTTAACCTGCTGTGCTACGTCCCGACTCCCCTAGATTATTCTCTTAATGTGTTGTTTAATTTGAAGTATCAAGATTTTGTTGAATTTTGGCTCAATATTTATTAGGGATGTCAGTCTAGTTTTCTTATTTCACATTGATGTTTTCTGCTTTAGGATAAGAATAATATTGGTCATTACAGGGTGTGTTTTCAAGTGTTCATCTTTCAAATATTTTGGAATACTTTTAATAACGGGATTAGTGTGCCTACTTTGACTTCCTATAGAAGACTAAAGACTTTCCTATAGAAGCTATCTTTCTCTGGGTTTTTGTTCTTGGGAAGACTTAATTATTGATTCAGTTTCTTCACCACATTTATTTTTTGTTTTATATTTGATAGAACCAAGATAAATTGAGAGGGGGAGGGAAGGGGAGAGGAGAGACACCTGTAGCACTGCTTTACCACTCATGGGATTTACCCTTTAGGAGCTTGAACCCATATCCTTGCACATGGTAACATGTGTCACTTCTTGGCTCCCAGTTTCTATACTGCTGATTGATGTGTTCAATCTGCTTCTTCCCAAGTCAGTCTTAAGACATAATATGGCACCTAGAATGTGTATAATTATCTAAGTTATTTGCTTGGATAGGGATACTCATAATAGTCTCTTATAACTCCTCACATTCCAGTGTTATTCACTGTAATTTTGCTTTCATTTCTTATATTTTCTATCATCCTTCTTTCTAAGAGAGAACAATTGATATCCCTGATTCACATTGATGTAAAACTGCTCAACAAAATATTTACAAATGAAATTTAACGATGTATCATGATAATAATTTATCATGACTATGTAAGATACATTATAGAGATGCAAGTATGGTTCATCTTACACAAATCAACATGATAGACCACATCATATACATATACATATACATATACATATACATATACATATACATATACATATACATATACATATACATATACATATACATATACATAACAAAGGATGTTATTGATTGATGTTGAAAAATACCACCATCTTGTGTGATATAAATCCTTAATAAATTTGGTATCAGAAGGTGTTATACTTTAACCTAACAGAAATCATGTATAAACCCAAAATAACAATATACTCAACTAAAAACTGAAAGCTTCCTTTATAAATTCTGGAGCAAGACAAGGATATCCACTCTCACAAATATTGTTAAATATTTATTTTTAAGTTGTATATTGAACAATATCTATATAAAATATAAAATAAATCTAAGTTGAAAGAGAAAATAAACTATAATTGCATATGACATTATGTTATTGTATACTAATAAATTAAAACAATTAAAAACAAGAACTGCTAAAACAATCAATAATTTAAGTAGAATAGCAGGTATGAAAAATGATAGTTAATATATTTGCCACATGTCTGAACAAAATGAGTCAGAGTACAACTAATTTAAGGAAACAACCTTATTTATAAATGCACCAAATCATATTTAATATTGCAGACTAAGTCTTACAAGGTAGGTTGAAAATGTTATTATAAAACTATGTCATAATAAAAAAAGATGATACAAATATGTAGAAGGATACCCCATATTGTTTTTTTGAAATAATAAATATTAAGTTGCCTGTCTTTCGTAAAGCAGTTTACAAGTTCAATGCAATCACTAACCAAACCCAATGACACTTTTTAATTTAATTTTATTTTTTAACTTTATTTATTTGTTATTGGGTAGAGACAGAGACAAATTGAGAGAGAAGGGGAAATAGAGAGGAAGAGAGACACCTGAAAACCTGCTTTACCACCTGTGAAGCTACTCCCTTGCAGGTGGGGAGCTGGGGGCTTGAACCTGGATCTTGATTGGTCCTTGCACTTTGTGCCACATACACTTAACCCTCTGTGCTACCACCCAACTCACCCAATGACACTTTTTAAGAAAGTAAGATAAATTATTGAAAATTGTAAGAAACTGCAGATAATTTTATATACCCAAGTAAATTCTAAGAAGAGATACAACTGAAAGCATCATACCCTCTTACTTTAAATTATACTATGAAACAATAATAATCAAATATGACATTATATTGAAAATCAAAAAAGACACAGATAAGTAGAATATAATAGGTAGATCAAATCACAGTTATGTGTATATCTTATCTTTGACAAACAAATAAGGTTCAAACAAAAGAAAAAATAAATTCTATTAAATAAATTATGCCATGGGAGCCAGGCAGTAGTGCACCAGCAGAGGGCCCAGAAGAGGCAAAAGCCAAGAAGTTATAGGAGAAGAAAACCAAGAGTTAGTACCAAAAGAGGAAAAGGAATTCTTAATACCACAGCTAAGTTTATGCAAGGTATCGATGTTTTGTTCTACAAATCCAGTTTAATTTATGAAAAAGCAACATTTTCTGGTAGTGCTAAACAAAGTCCACCCTTTTGAGAAAATATCAATTCCAAACCATGACAGTTCTGGAGTACCACCTTGACAAGGGAGTTTATCTGTCTCTGGAGAGACTCTAAGCTGTCAGAGGTGAAATCAATGGACTGTTAAAGTTGATTCTTGATGAGTCTATCCACATGGAGAGATTGTCCCAGAGCTCCACCAGCAAGCCCAAGGGAAGCAGTTAGTCTGATGCCAATGACCAGAGGGAGAAACATTGCACATCTGGTCCTTGGGTGGGACGTCATCCAATGGAATTATTCTTCTTCATAGAGAGTTAGCTGTGGAACAAGGGAAAATACGAGGCAAGGACCAGGTAGAGAATAACTGAAACAAAAATATAGGGAGGTGTTACACCAGAACACAATCAGAGGAGGTGCATACACATTAGAAATCAAGGTGAGGTTCTTTCAACATCTAGGAACATGGTATAAAAGGAAGAGGTCAATAAACATGTAAGGATGAAGTCAGAGCTAATAGCTTCCATATAGAGAGGAATTGAGGCCAGTGGTGGTAGGTCAGCAGAGAGAAAGGACTTGGGTAGGCTGGTTAGGTTGGCTGGAGTATTGTTTACTGGTGTAGCAGCTAGAAGAGGTCTATTAAGAGAAGCACATAAATAGCAATTGGATGCATTTGGAAGAGCAGGGGATTGATCAATAAGAGAAACAACATATTGAAGATAATCAGGCCATGATGAGAAATCATAGCTGGAATGAGAGACAAGAGCTTTAGAGAGGGCTTGTTCTTGTTTTTTTATCACATTCTGAATTTAAATTTCTCTAGAGGCAAGGACTAACTATTGAGAAATTAAAATATCAGCGGAAGGAGAGTTAGAATAAGCACTATAGTAAAGTTTTCCAGTCACCCCAGGGCCCCCCGTGGGGTGCCAGGGGTCATGGATGATAAATCTGAGAAATCCTTTACCAGAAAAATATTGTAGGGTAGGGCTATATACTGACACAGAGCCCTTTTTGTAGTGCTGGGTAAATCTGGTAGGGACTCCATGGATTTTGCAAGACCAGTAATGGCATCCACCATAATAATCAACAGCTGTGAGACAACTGCCTGAATTATCAAAAAGAAAACAGACATATGGACATCCAGCATTGAAAAAAATGCCTCTATGACTGGAAGGGTAGGTGGCTTTGCCAGTGAGATATATTAGGTGGATAATTCGATTTTTTGTAAATATTAAGAAGGTTTAGTGTAGTAACTACATTAACACTTTAGCCAACTGAATATTGGGGGGTTCCATTCCCCCTCTTTTTTATTTAATTCTGCCTAAAGGTTTGATGTATAGTGAATACTGTAATGAGAGTAATGTTCTAAAGGGGACAAAAATATGTCAAATGGGTATATCTATTGAAGCAAAACAGGAGAGCATGTGGCTTATAAGCTTCTTTGAGCTTTTTTCAGTCTGAGTTGTAGTCTACATGAATTTAGAAAAAGTATCAATTGAGACAAAAACATATTTTTGTTTACCAAAATTGGGTAAGTGGGTGACATTAATTTGTCAAAGGACATTGGCTTTTAACCTATGGGGGTTAACCCTGAAAGTCTGAATAGCAGATGTCTTAATTAAATCAGCAAAGGAGGAGCCAGGAAAGGGCTCTCACTATGGCATGGGAAGAGTTAAAAATTGAGAGGATTGTAAAAGAGGAGGGAGGTATATAAAAATTAAGCATGAGAGTGACTTTAGGAGCTAGCACACACCCATGAATAAAATATATGAAAAGGAAACATTTTTAGTTTAAAATCTTACCATATGAGCAGTTGGTTCTTCATGTGAAGACTATTCATGTAATCATTTACTTATGAGGAAGAAAACATGTACCAAATTAGAAGGTCACTAGAATTATTGATGACTCAATGGTTATAATTGGCTTAAGTATCTTCATATGATTTTAGTCCTTTTCTTTTAAAATAAACAAAGAGGTATACCTGTTTATTAAAATATACCAGTATATTATAGGAAGTCAATACTTAATATGTTGACATGATAAAATGTTTACTATTTCTCTAGCATGATTCTAAAATCACTTAAACAATTTAAGAAAATATTAAAACTTTGTTGTTAGAATCTTAACTCATCACAAAGCTATCACATCCTTGGAGTGGCTATGAGCAAGGGTTGGTACAAGACTTTATTAATAAATTTTATACCTTTATTTTAATATGTAACTTAAAAGGCTAAGATAAAACTCATAGATTAAATGTTTAAAATAATATTTTTCTTTTACATCTCTTTAAAATAACAATTTTTAGACTAAATAATTTTGCTAAATCAGATTTGCCAAACATTAAGTATTTTATCAGGCCAGGAACATGATGTTTAACTTTTTTCCTGGCAGGGGCCACTGCTCTACTCAGACTGGTTCATTAAAAAGCCAGTCCAAGCAGGGAGTACATTATGAACAGTGGCAGTTAGTATTGGGGATGCTGGTCAGATTTAGAAGTCTCACAGGAGTGAAAGTGATGCCCTGCAGAGGCATCTAAGCATATTACCACATCAAGAGATTCCAGCAAGTCTCTACCTAATAAATCGGTGCTAATATCAGCTATTAAAGGACGAAAGTGTCCAGTAGTCCCATCTGGGTATTCCTACACAAGTGAATTTTGCATTTGGAAAACCTGCATTAGACTTCCCATGCTGTAAAGGCATGGTCCTGGAAGAAGTTCCCAACACTGAGGAACCTCTATTTGTCTCAAAATGGTTTGTCTGCTCCAGTATCAATCAAACACTTAAAAGGAATCGTGTCAATTCAGATAATCATAACTGGGTGACCCTGTTCTTTAACAGGGGTAGTCCACAAAATTTCAGGCTCTGAATCTGTACCTTTCACTTGCCCCAGCTGGCTGTCTTTACAATGAGAGTTCCCATACACCGAGCGCTCCCCCTCCCACTCACTCCTTTTTACTTGGGGGGGCGGGTGGCAAATTGGTTCCTGGGCTGGGCCTTTGTTTACTGGAAGGAGGTACAGCACTGAATGAGCGATCTGCTCAGCTCCCTCTTGAAGGTGGAGCTGAGAGATGTCCCATGTCTAGTTTAAATCTTCGTTAAGGTCCATAAAAGGTGTGCCATCTCTGTGAGTCAGGATCTTTAAACCAAATTTATCTTAGCTAAATCTTACTTTAAACTTAAAACAAACCCCAGTTACTTAGAGGGTTAACACACATTAGTGACAATGTTTCTCAGAAAATTATAGTTCTAGACAAATGCCAAATTTGTTGTGGCAGCACACAGACTTACACTAAAAACACAGTCTTGGTAAAAGGAAATTTTAGCCTTTGAAAAATGGCTTGAATTCCTGGCTCACAGTCCCCCCACCTAAGGAGGGGGGGTGGCCAAGGTAATGATTGACTGCAGTCTTCTCCAATCTCTGGAGCAGAAGCTCTGTGATGTTATTGGCTGAGTGGGACAGAAGGGGTGGGTGAGGCCACCAAGGCACGGAGAAATATTTTTGTAATTTTTTTCTGGGCTAAGGTAACTTTAGATTTTTTAAGAAACTCTGTAAGGAGCAAAACATTAAATTTTAGCAAAAGTGTGTTCTGGTTCTGTGATTAAGAGCCTTAAGTTAGAGGAAATGTCTTGTTTGATTGACTTCTTTCTTTAAAGAATAGGTGGTTAGCCAGGTAAAATCTAGTTCAGAACTTGCTTAATTTTTTCTGAGGGCTAGAAACAGGTTGTTTTTAACCCATTCAGGACTGGCTTTAGTCTTAGGATATTTTTAAATCTTGTGCCATGCCATGAAGGATGGATTTTTTTTTTCTAGGGCATGGATTTTAAGCATGGAGAAAAAAGCCTCAATGCCTGGCTGAACAGGACATTTTTGGTCGGTAGGTTAAAGGAATTTTTAGGGAAGCTCACTCACCCTCGCAACACCAGGGAGACGCTAGGGAGAGGTTAAGATCAGCGACTCAATCCTTTTAAGTTATCACTGTTTCAGAGTCTGATTTAATGAATGTGTGAACTTTGAATTAACTTTGAAGCAAGCAGCTACTTAATCTGCTAGCAAGAGAATGAACTAAGTATGAGAGGCAGTAGGCATTCTGTGAGCTTGAGAGACTAACAAGGAGAAACTGAATCTGGGAGCCTTTTCCCTCTTGATTCATCTTTATAAAGAGAGAAGCTAACAAGTGGGTGTCTTTCTAGACCCCTCCATCTAAGGATGGGAGAGCTCACCTAAGCTCTACCAAGCTTTCACATAGTCGTGTGTGTGTGTGTGTGTGTGTGTGTGTGTGTGTGTGTGTGTGTGTGTGTGTCTTTCATCTTTTACAGATAGTAACATAAAAATAACCAACATGGAGACCAGGAACTTTCAGTAACTAGGTCACCTTATCACCACCTTATAAGTCTATTTTAATTTTTTAAAGAGAGGCAGAGAAGAGAGAGAATAGGAGAGAGAGATGTATATAGAGAGGGGAGAGATAGAGAGAAAGGGAGAGAGAGAAGGAGAGAGAGAAGACTACAACATACTCTCATTTCAATGCAGTGGGAAGCAGAATTGGACATGGATCACATATATGGCAAGGCAACACATTATCCAATCAAACTATTTCAATGTATGAAGAGTGCTTATTCTTTTTTACATTTTTAAATTATCTGGATTTATTTATAGGATATAGACAGCCATAAATTGAGAAGAGGAGTGGAGACAGAGAGATATGGAGACAGATAAGCACCTGCAGACCTGCTTCACAGAGCTTTTCTCCTGCAGGTGGGGACCAGGGATAAGAGTGATTATTCTTTACTGCAAATGTTTTTAAGTGCAGATTAGTAAATCTATGGTTTTAGATGGAGATTATGCAGAATAAAATTTTCCCCAAGATGTGTGTCCAAATTGAAAGGACTTATAGATGAAGAAGTTGTATATGAGTTCTCCCTGCTACATTGAAAGCATTGTTCTATCCTTATTGAGAAATGGTAACTTATTCTTAATACAGAATAAGAACCTGTACATCAGAATTCAAAGAAACAAACAAAATAATATAACCTGAAAATAAAACAGCATTTAGTAAATGCACACTAAATAATATATATTAAAACTGAACTCAATTTTATCAATATTCATCAAGTGTGAAGCATTGACCTAAATGCAAGATTTATAAGGGTGAATATAGAATTACTCACTGTCTAGAATCTTGTAAGATATTGAAGGAAACACAAATGTGTATAAGTAAGATTATAACAAATGAGTGTGTTTTAGTGTATATTGTTAGTACTATTGAAACAACAGAGGAAGTAAACCATTCTCACATAAAAGTTGGGAAATGTTTCAATGGACAGATATTAATAAGTTTTAGTAATCACTTTATTGAAGAAATAATCTTTTCAAATCATCTGCCTTTTCATATAGTTTCTTGAAACATTTCTATGGAAAGGTAAAGAGTTTTAAGGCTCCTTTCAGTCTCAAGTAATATTTTTACCCTAAGACATTAAATATCTTAATTTATCAAAGTTTTCTGCCCTTCCCATCATTGGTCCACCAACAGTAAACTCACAGCCCATAGTTCAGAAACAAAAGCTTTACCAGGTATAATTGAAAAATGCCAATATCTTACTGTATCACAGAAACCCCATCTTCTAGGGTATAAGTGTAGTAGGTAGAGTATGTTATCCAACCTCCCTTCAGAGAATGGAACATTCCCTAACATTATAGATCCACAGTGAGGGCAAGGTCCTTTGGGGGCCAACAGAGGGGTACATTGTGTTGTTCTTGATGGAAATAACCAGTGACAGTGGAGAGAGGAATCTTTTAGAAGTATAGGTCCATCATGTATATGTGGGAACCCCAGGGCTCCCTGACTAGGGCCCAAGGTGATAAGGTGGCATGATATTAACTATAGTCATCACTAAAGTATGCCAGTCTCTTGCCCTTATTCAACTTTTGTAGTCCTTATTTTATCTAATACAGTTATCTTTGGAGTGATTGGAGGACTTGTAGGTGAGGAGGGTAACTAGGTCTAAGTATAAACTGTTTCATTAGGTACTTTAATGTGTCTTTTTGATTCTTTCTACTCTCTTGCTTCTTTTATTGATTCACTGTAAATTGTTGTGCACTTTTGTTTTAAGGTATATATTTTCCCCTAACTTATGGATACATGTACATATGCCCTATCCTACGGGCCCTGGTCTATATCTAGGTTTTGAGGTTTTGTTAAGATGTGTGTCACTCAAACTGGAGTTAAGGAGTCCTATGAGCTAGGAAAGATCTCAACAAAGTACTAAAGCTGAAGTGCTGACATTCCATGCCTGGCTTCTCTGGACACAGTCCAAAGTGAAGCATTCTGAGATGGTACTGGCTGAATTGATAAGTTTGGGAGTCAACAGATGTAATATCAGTTGGTATGACTTGAGAGAAACATGCAGGAATGTGAGCCCCATCGTACAGGTTCCATAACTTGGAAATGTATGGGTTTTATAGAGAAAGAGGAAGTTTCCTGCTGTCTTAGGGTTTAAGAAAAAGGCAATAGATAGTTATAGACCATAGGCTGAGTATATGTTCCTTCAATCTAAGCACTTAAAACTTCAAATTGGAAATCAGATTGAGTTGTAACAGTGGGTTCAAATGTTAATACACTTCTAATAGTGCCTTGTACTTTGAAACATTGTCTCCAAAAAGTTTAGACCAGGGAGAACAGAAGAAATTGGTCGTGTTACTTTTTAAGATATAGCTATATAAAAATAGCATTAAATGACTTAAATTATGATGTGGTCTTATATGATATAGCAAATCCTAACAATCAGATTTTCAAAGTTATCCCAATAGACAAATAATTTGTTTATAGCAGTAGAAATTCACTTTTTATCTTGGTGTATATTCAGTGGAATCATACTGTCTGGAGGCTTAACACATTATAAACAGGCACCCTCTAAAAAGATATATTTAATTTCCAAAAGTCATTAAGTGTATTTTTTCATGATACCCTTACTGTTTATTATATCCTAGTCTTAATTTAAGTAACATTTTCAATTTTCTTAGACATTTTAGATAATAACCACATATACATTTGTGGAAAACTGAATTTAGCTAGTATTTTATGGAAATAGTGGCCTATCCTTGTTTGAAATAAATTCAGTGATTATATATATGGGGTTCTATTTATTATCTCTACTCTAGCAAATATTCTTTAAATATAAATTCATATATGTGTATGAATAATTTCAGATGAAGCTAGTGAATAAGGAGAAATACAGAAGGATTCTGTACGAAATTGTCATAGCACTGCTAAAACATACACTGCAAGTGCTAGAGGCTAGACATGCTGACACCTGTCTATCGAACACTAGTACAAAAACAATTTTCCAGGCTCCCAGTGGAAGTCAAATGGGTTGTCAAAGTCATGGACACTATAGCAAAGACACACAAAAAGTAAAACCTGTAATTCTAAAGAGGTTTAATCCCCTTCTCATATATAAAGTATACTCCAATTATAGATTAGCACATCACACTTGCTAATGTATTAAATTGCTAGAATAACAGCAAAACAATAGAAATCTGTTTTTTCCTACTTATGGGGAAAAATTCAACTGGTATACTTTTATATTTGAATTGACTTTATCTCCAAACTATCTTGACACAGGCTAAAATTGGTCTACTGCACAAAGTGTCCAAACCCTCTATCTAGACTTGAAGCCTTACCCTTCTTGTTCTTCCCTACTTTTTCTCTGGCATTTTTTACTTTGAGAAAAGGCTTTGCCAAAAAATTTTCTAGTAGAGTCTTAATTCATTAATCTACTGAAATATAATTCTTTACTGCAGTGTATTTATTTTTAAAATATTTGTTTTTTGAGAAAGACAGGAGAAAAGAGGGGGTGGGATGGGACAGTCTGTTGGTGGTGGGAATGGTGTTTATTTACACTCCTATTAGTTTATAGTCATATAAATCTCTGTTTAATTATTATGAGAGGGGAAACATTGATTGAATACCTCAAACTTTTTAAAACACAGACTGAGTCATTTTAATACATAGGCTGAGTATTTGATATGTTGACTCTCTCAAAAGCCTAGACCAGGGAGAACAGAAGCAAGCAGTGGCACAGCTATATACAAATAATGTCAAGGGACATAAATTATGGTGATAGTGGGTATTATACAGCAAATCCTAACAAAGGGATTTTTTGAAGTTAACCCAATTACCAAACAATGTGATTATAACAATAACTATCTATTGTCTCCTTGAACCCTAAGACAGCAGGAAGCTCACATTTCCACTATAGAGTATTTCCCACAGTCCTGGAACATTAGGGTCGGATGCATTTTCCTGCATGCATCTCTCAATTCATAGCAAAATAATGCATCTGCCAATTGCAACCTAATCAATGCAATGAGTCAACTTCAGATTGTGTGCAGAGACTTCAGGTGTGGAATGACAACCATTCAGCTTCATTACTTGGGTGAGACCTTTCCTTTCATAGTATTTTCTATTTCCATTCCAGGCAGTTCAATTTCTAACAGTACCAAAACTCAGATATAGACCATTCCCATGAGATAGAGCTTATGTTCACACATATCCATAAACTAGGGCAAAATATATAACTTAAAGAAAAATCACACAATAGTCTGCAGTGAGTAACCCACAACATTCCATCTGCGCTATTCTAGGCTTTAGGTCCATGATTGTCAAACAGTGTTTGACTTTGTATGTTAACTCTCTTTTCAGCCACCAGGTTCCAGATGCCAGGATGATGCCAACCAGACTTTCCGGACAGAATACCTCACCAATGTGTCCTGGAGCTCCACTACCCCAAAGACCCACCTTACTATGGAAAGTGAGAGTCAGGCTGGGAGTATGGATCGACCAGACAATGCCCATGTTCAGCGGGGAAGCAATTACAGAAGCCATACCTTCCACCTTCTACATCCCACAATGACCTAGGGCCATACTCCCAGAGGGATAAAAAAATAGGAAAGCTATCTGGGGAGGGGATGGGATACAGAGATCTGGTGGTGTTGTTGTGTGGAGTTCTACTCCTCTTGTTCTATGGGTTTGTTAATGTCTCCTTCTTTTAAATAAATAAATAAATAAATAAATAAATAAACAAGAATTTAAGTAAAGATAAAAAAAAGAGAGAGAGAAAAATCAGAAATTACTCTGATAGATATGCTGCTGGGGATTGAACTCAGAACTTCATGCTTGAGAACCCAATGCTTTATCCACTGCTGAACATCCTAGTCCAACAAAGTGTTATTTCTTGATCGCTAGTGTAATGATATTTTTATTTTGTTTATTTATAAAGTGGAAGCATTAACAATGCCATATGATAAGAGTGTACAACTCCACACAATTCCCACTACCAGGATGCCATATCCCGTCCCCTCCCTTGATAGATTTATTATTCTTTAACCCTCTGGGAGTATGAATCCAAGGTCATTGTGGGATGCATAAGGTTGAAGGTCTGGCTTCTGTAATTGCTTCCCAGCTGAACATGGACGTTGACAGGTCAATTCATAGTCCCAGACTTCCTCTCTCTTTCTCTAGTGGGGCAGGGTTCTGCAGAAGCAGAGCTCTAGGACACATTGGTGGGGTTGTCTGTCCAGGATAGTCTGCTCAGCATCATGCTAGCATCTGGATCCCGATGATTGAAAAGAGTTAAAATACAAAGCCAAACAAGTTGTTGACCAATCATGACTAAAAGCTGGAATAGTGCAGATGAAGTGTGGGGGGGTCCTCCATTTTGTAGATAGCTAGTAGGCATATTTTAGTTATGTTACACAGGGCCTGTAGCTATACTAGTTTTTTTGTTTGTTTGTTTGTTTGTTTTTGGCCTGACCCTGAAATCTGATATGCAGGTAGATTCAAGTTATTTTCTGGCGAGATGATGTCATGGCTGGGAAAAGGACCAGAAAGCTGGATCAAGGAAGAGAGTAGCTCCCTAATATGGAAAAGGGATATAAATATTGCTGACTGTGAACCCTGTTGATTTGATGTTATCTGGGGTCCATAATCAGCTTAGGAGCCTCTGCTTACCTGGACATCTGAGCTCACATTCTGTGGTCATGAATAGGAACATTCCAAGCTGCCCCGATATTTACCCATCTTACTCAGGTGTAGCATAGAATATGTCATCCAGCCTCCAGAGGATAGAGCATTCTCTACTGTTGTTGATCCACATTGAGGGCAAGGTCTTATGGTTGGCCCATAAAGGGGTCTATTTTGTTGCTTCTGATAGAGATGACTGGTAACAATGGAGAGGGATTCATTTTGGGTCTAGGCCCATAATACCTATTTGGGAATCTCAGGAATACCCAATTAAGGCTCCAGCTGTTAGGGTGGCCTGGTAGTGACTAAAGAGTCTCTTACCCTTATTCAGCTTTTGCAGTCTTTGTTTTGCTAAACTTAGCTTTAGAGTGAGTGAGAGAACTGTAATAGGAAGTAGGTGAGAAGGGTATCTAAGTTTAAGTAGACACATAGACACTATTTCATTATGAACTTTATACTGACTCACTTTTGCTTTCAGGTATATATTTTGCCCTAATTTATGGATACATATGAACATATCCTCTATCTTATGGTATCTGGTCTATAACTAGGTTTTGGGACTTTGTTAGGAAATGAACCACCTGGAATGGAATAAGAAAATTCTATGAAAGGAAAGGTCTTACCCAAGTAGTGAAACTGAATATTTCCATGCCTGATGTATCTGAACACAGTCTGAAGTGAAGCATGCTGAGGTGGTACTCATGTTAATGATTATGTTGGTATGTGTGGATGCAATATAAGTTGGTATGAATTGAGAGAAGCATGCAACAAAGTGAGTCAAACCCTAGGGGTTCATTCATTATGTAGATCACACAATATAACATGGACAAAGCCTGGTATAAGCCCTAGATCCCCACATGCAGGAGGAAATCTTCACCATCATTATCAGTGCTACAAATGTTTCTTCATTTTCATACTTCTTTCCCTTTTTAAAAAATATTTATTCCCTTTTGTTGCCCTTGTTGTTTTATTGTTATAGTTATTTTTGTTGTTATTGATGTCATTGTTGGATAGGACAGAGAGAAATGAAGAGAGGAGGGGAAGACAGAGAGGGGGAGATAAAGACAGACACCAGCAGACCTGCTTCACCGCCTGTGAAGCAACTCTTTCACTTTTTCTATCTGTCTCTCATCTTCTGAAAAATGAAAATGATCATTGGGAACAGTTCAGTTCTGGAACCAGGTCCCAACAATAACTGTGAAAACAAAATAAAAATGGAAGAACAAAGAAGCAGGGCAGTTGTACATACAGTTGAATATACATTACCATCTACATTCAATAACCCAGGTTCAAGTCCATGGTCCCCACTTTGGGGTAGGGAGGGGAGTAAGCTACAGGAGTGGTGAAACAGTGCTGCAGATGTCTCTATTAAAATTTAAGAAAGAAAAGAAAGGAAGGAAGGTTGGAAGGAAGAAGGAAGGGATGAAGGGAGGGAGGAAGGAAGAAGCAAAGGAGGAAGGAAGGAAGAAGGAAGGGAGGAAGGAAGGGAGGAAAGATGGAGGGAAAGTAAGAATATAAAGATCTTAACTCACCAAATTACAAATTACAACTCACTTAGCCATAAGTAGTTGAGTGCTCAGTGGATGGAAAGGGGTGGAGGAAAAATAACCACAAGTTAAGAAGCTGAATTTATTAGCATTTGGTTTCAGTTGGATAGCTATGCAACAGAGCTTGTTTTTGGTGGCTTGATGGTGGGAAATTTTGGGGCCATTAACCTGTAAACTCAGTTGCATCAGGATATAGAAGTACTCATAAAGGCTCACCAGTATGTAAAGGAAATTCTGGCTTAGAAATAAAGCAGTATGGACTTGCCAAGCTAGCTTCAACAGAGAGAAAAACTAGGAACTCGTGATGGCGTGGAAATACAATTCTTTATTGATGTGGACACCCAGAGTCGGGTGTAAGTACAGTGGGTTTAGGCCATGTGGAGCTAGCAAAATGGCCACCTCCAGCTATGCATGCCAGCCCTTCTCCAGGTCTTCTCCAGGTCAGGACATGGAAGAGAAAGAGAGTGAAACCAGGAACACCATTGGCCTTTATAGGGTAAAAATGGAAGTGGCAAGTCAGGAATGAGATTTGGGGTGGAGAAAACAAGGCACTATGGGAAGGTATAAGGCAGGCGGGATTAATGTAACATGCAGGCATGGTTGGGAAACTTTCAGGCAAAACAATAATTACGTAAATAGGCCATAGTAACAAGCAATGCATGGGAGCCAGCATAATGTCCAACATCTCCCCCTTTCTTTTCATCTAATGGCCATAATATCAGGAATGTGAGGTGCTTTGTGAGGCAGGGAGTCTGATAGGATGAGGCACACCTTTGGGGTTATTACTGTCCTTCCTTGCTCAACCTCTTAGTAGAGAGAGAGACTAACAGGATAGACATACTCCTCAGGTTCAAGCCTTGCCAAGCTCAACCACAACCTCACAATTTCCTGACATCTCCCCCTTTCTAAATGGCCATATATAAATGGGTCAAGGTCTATAAAATACTCCATTTCTGTCAGAGGAATAGAAGTGTAGGGGTGAACAGAAACCTATATCATGCAGGAGTTTTAAAAAGAACTGGAATAAGACATGGGGCAATAAGTAAGAGTAGCAAGGGACAGTGTGAGACTGAAGAGAGGTCTGGAAGGCAGAGAGGGGTTGCCTGATGGGCAGAGAGGGTGGTGCCTAATGGTGAAGGGGCATCTCCTGCTCTGATGGGCAGGGCCTGGCAGCAAGGGGGTGTTTTCTGACTCTGAGGGCAGGGCCTGTAGGTGAGGGGGCCTGTCCTTGCCAGGCGAAGGGACTTTTCCTGCCTCTGGTGGCAGGGCCTAGTAGGCGAAGTGGCAATTCTGTGCTGTAGAGTCCCAAGAAAGCTGACTGCTAAGTCCATGGATTGATGCAGTCAGCCTTGTGAAGCCCAGCAGTGTAAAGGGAGTGTCCAAAGGTGTACCAGCAAGTCCTATAGATGTGTCAGTCCAATGCCAATGACAAGGGGAAGAAATGCCGCATGTCTATCTCAATGGAGGAGGACAGCCACTGGGAATTTTCTTCTCTGTAGAGAGTGAGCTGGAACTGCCAAAATGTGACAGGTGAAGCAGAAGCAAGAAGAACAGACAATGATGGGCAAGAGAAAGGCAGTAAGTAAGAAAGTTCTGTCCTTGGAGTCTGTTAATCAGGTTCTTCAGATCATGGGAGGTCACATCTGGGTTTTTATTTTGGGGGGCGGGGTCCTGTAGTCATGCCATCTAGTGGGTGATGTCATAGTTTGCAGGAGTCCAGATGGTTTTCTGGGGATTCCTGTGAAGGAAACAAACAAATCTGCTTCCCATGGTTAGCAGGGTGTCTGATTCGAATTTTTATAGATATTAAATGGGTTTAATGTAGTTAGTGCATTAGTCAACTGAATATTGGGGGCATGTACCTTTTTTTTTTCTTTACTTAATTGGGCCTGGGTGTTTGGTGGGACATCTCTACAACCATTTGTCTTTGGGGCATGTAAGGATGTGTGGCATGTGTGATGTTATAAAGGAAAAAAGGTCTTTAAATTGTTGGCTGACAAAGGCAGGCCTATAGTGGCAAAATGAGATACACCAGTTAAGTGTAGAAAAATATGTGAATGTTGTTAATTTACATAAGTCATATATGGGGCAACATTTTTTTTATTTATGTATGTATTTTTATATTTATTTATTGCCTCCAGGGTTATTGCCAGGGCTCAGTGCTGGCACCACGAATCCACTTATCCTGCAGATCATTTTTCCCCTTTATTTATTTTACTTTTTATTGATTTTAAGAAATGAGATATTAACAAAACCATAGGATAGGAGGGGTACAATTCCACACAGTTCCCACCACTAAGTCCCATATCCCATCCACTCCCCCTGATAGCTTTCCCATTCTCTATCCCTCTGGGAGTATGGACTCAGGGTCATTGTGGGTTGCAGAAGGTGGAAGGTCTGGATTCTGTAATTGCTTCTCCACTGAACATGGCTGTTGACTGGTTGATCCATACTCTGAGTCTGCTTCTCTCTTTCCCTAGTATGATGGAGCTCTGGGGAAGCAGAGCTCCAGGACACATTGGTGGGGTCATCAGTCCACTGAAGTCTGTTTGGCATCATGCTGGCATCTGAAATGTGGTGGTTGAAAAGAGAGTTAACATACAAAGCCAAACAAATTGTTCAACAATTATGGACCTAAAGGCTGAAATAGTGCAGATGAAGTGTTGGGGGGGTACTCTCTGCAGACTCTTATATATAGAGAGAACCTCCTAGATGACTTATAAAAAGGGCCAGACCCCCTCCTAACCATGGGAAGATATTTTGCTTGTATTTTTCCACAGGGCCAACTAAAGTTTCTATAGATACCAGCTCAGACACCAGCTGGTATCTATAGAAACTACACACAAGGTTGCCAGACTCTTCATAAGTCAAAAACCCAAGCTTGCCAAAGTGATCATCCAGAATCACAGCCATGCATTGGACCTGCTAACAGCCTAGAAATACCTGCATCTTGTTGCAGGAGGAGTGCTATTTTTACATTATAAATCTGGACTGGTTGAACAGAATATACAGACTTTGACCAAATTGAGTGTTGACCTTCACAGCTACTATGGTCTTGAGTCTTCCTTCTCATGGCTGCAATGCCCTTTGGCTACATGTCCTCCCCCTTTGGGACCCCTGATATTGATTTGTTTGTTCTTTCTCCTTGCCCCCTTTCTGCTTAATTTTATTCAGCTTCACATTTGTGACATGAGCAGATTAATTATTAATCAGGCTGTCATTCACCCCTACAAGCCTTTGCCCACCAGCCCCCAGCAACTCTATTTTGACTCTGAGCTACAAATATTTCTGCTATCGTATCTACCCCTTCATTAAAAAAAAAAAAAGCAAAGGAAAAAGAAAGACATGTTAGAAAATGGGCCCACTGTCCCAGAAAGTCCAGACCACTGTTTCAATGAGATCTGAGTGGGCTGTCCCCGAAATCTCCTTCAGGTCAAGTCAAGGGATAGTTCTCTGATCTTTAGAAATTATGACATCTGGACCCCAGGACATGGATGCCTTTCTACACATGCCACCTCTCCCCTTTCCTTCTTTAATTAAAATCCATGGATTACTGTGTCATCCTTAAAAACACCAGCAAAGATCATGATTGCTCAGTTGTACCCCCTGCTGCTCCAAAATGTCTGCAATTTACCTCCAGAAAAATTTACATTGTAAAGCTTTTGACCAATCCTTGTATGGTAACCTTTTACTTATGATCAAACAGTTTGCTAGTAAAAATGTGACTATGTATTGTATTGCTCTGTGTTTAGATTAATGGATCCCCCAAACCTTCCCCCCCAAGTCATTGCTTATATTTAACTGCTTTTTCTTTCAATAAACAAATTGTCCCATTGAGACTTTTCCAGGGCTGACTGCTTGTCTCTGTATACCCTTTGCTTGTTTTCGTATGCACATGCTGAGCTACCCCAGGACCCCCAGGACCTCCAGGGGCCGCTTTTGACCTCTTTCTCCCAACAGCCAGGGAGACAGGCAGATCCAGAAAAGCCTTTAGTCACATACTTTCTATAACACTTCCCTCACTCACTCCAAAGCTAACCTTATCAAAGCAAGGACTGCAAAATAAATAAAGGTAAGAGACTGGCATACTTTAATTCTTCTTCTAGCGTTTGTCCTTCTTCCATAGCCAGTCAACAGGTCAGGTTGAAAGCTGTCAGGAACTGCTTGTTGCTGGCTTTGAAAGTGACTGGGATCCATGTGGATTCAGTCGGCTAGGAAGGATCGTCAGTTTCCCCAATGAATGGGTACTCACGGGATACACCATGAGAAGGTCGATCCAATGCATCCCACATACTTTAATGAAGACTCTTTAGTCACTATCAGGCCACCCCATCAGCTGGGGCCTTATTCTGGGAGTCCTGAGATTCCCAAACAGACATAATGGACCTAGACATCAAATAAATCCTTATCCCCATTGTTATTATTCATTTCAATCACAAAAAACGCAATAGACCCCTTTGTGAGACCCATAGGACCTTTCCCTCAACTTGGATCAAGAATGGTAGAGAATGTTCCATTCTCTGAAGGGAGACTGGACAACATACTCTATGTTACACCTGAGGAAGATGGATCCTGAAATTGGGGCAGCTTGGAATGTTCTTACTCATGATCACAGAATGTGAGCTCATATCTTTAGGGATGCAGAGGTCACATAGGCTGCTAAGCTGAATATGGGTCCCAGATCACATCAAATTGATGGGATTTATAGTCAACAACATGTATATACCTTTCCCATGCTTGGGAGATACTCTCTTCCCTGATACAGCTTTCTGGTGCTTTCTCCATCCATGATATCATTTCCTCAGACAATAATTTGGATACACCTCCATATCAGATTTCAGGCTCAGGGAAAAAAAACAAAAAACTGGTATAGCCACAGGCCCTTTGGAATATAACTAAAATATGCCTACTAGCTATCTACAAAATGGCGAGCCCTCCCAACTCTTCATCTGCTCTATTCCAGCCTTTAGGTTCATGATTAGTCAACAATTTGTTTGGCTTTAAATGTTAACTCTCTTTTCAGCCACCAGGTTCCAGATGCTAGCATGATGCCAACCAGACTTCCCTGGACAGACAATCACACCAATGTGTCCTGGGGCTCTGATTCCCCAGAATCCTACTTTCTGGTCATTTTTCCAGCCACGATATCATCTCCCCAGACAATAACTTGTCAGGCTCAGGGGGAAAAAAGTATAGCTACAGGACTTTTATAATATAACTAAAATATGCCTACTAACTATCTACAGAATGGAGACCCCCCAAATCTTCAGGCTAGATATATTGGGAAACAATATATGTATCAAAAATTAGGAATACTGAGATCATACTAAGTATATTATCATATCATTATGGAATTAAACTAGAAGAAGAAAAATGAGACAAATAAAATATAGAGACTTTACAACATACTGAATGATTATCAGGTCATGGAAAATCAAAGCAGTTGTGGGTCTAATGAGTGTTTGAGCATGGATGGTTGACCCCCCGGAAGGTCATCTACCAGTCTCCCTTGGCATACCATGCACTGTGGTTGAGTGAGTTGGGTGGGAATACAAGGGGAATTCCAAGCAGTCTATCAGTCTTGCCTCATCACCCCACCATTCTTCCCTCTGTGGGCTTCTGTTTCCCCATTCCTTTATCACCATCTATATCTTCTCATTGCCTTGCTCTCTTTTTCCTTATAAGGAGATATTGGTCTCATTGGCAAGCTTGGCTATTTCCCTTTCACAGCTACTCCTTTATAAACTCGTAACTGAAACAATAAAGCATTCAGTCCACTGCCACGGTACCCTGAAGGTTTGTTGTACTGTCCATTGCCACAGTACACTGGAAGACTGCTCAGCGAGCTCATCCCTGCTGCTGCTGGCCAGAGGTACTCTGATCTCCATGTGTCTCTGGTGTCCAACATGCTATGTGGTGACGTGGAAGCTGGGCTGGCCCATTCCCCTGAGCAACCCAAAACAGTAATTAGAATAATTAACCCATTAGATAAACAGATGGGGTGGAGGGGCTCTGAGGTCATGGTGTATGATGATGGAAAAGGACCTATGTTGGAAGAGAGTGTGTCTTGCAAACACCTACTATGGAGAGATGAGATGTTGTGCCTGTGTCAACAATTGTACTGTGAACTAGTATGCTACCACCCCCCAATAAAGTGGTAAAATAAAACCAAACAAAACAATACAAAAAAAGAAAGAAAAAAATTCCTGGAATAGAAGAAAATGCCTAAAAACAAATGAAAGTGAATGAACAAGCTATCTGAATCTGTGGCTACAATTAAAGCAGTGCTGGAATATATAGATACATATCTGGGAAAAAACAGCTCAGATTAGCAATCTTGAATTGCATGTACAGAAACTAGAAAAGAAAAAACATATAAAACCCAGTTAGATGTTTGAAGAAATAGTTTAACTTATAGATCATTGAGCTCATATCTTTGGGGTCTCTTATTAAGTCTCCAGCATTGCATGAAATTGTGTGAGAAGGAATCTTTGAATATATCTCTGATGTGAGGACTCCGCAAAATTTCACTGATGTTTTGATTTTAGAATTTCTGATCTGCTATCCAGAACTAGACAGCTACCTAATATCATACACTAAGGTCAAATCAAAATGGATTAAAGTTCTGGATAACACCACCAGAACTAAATATCCCATCCCCACCCCTGATAGCTTTCCTATTCTTTAACTCTCTGGGAGTATGGACCCAACGTCATTGTGGGATGCAGGAGGTGGGCATGGACCTTCCATATAAGCCAGTAATTCCTCTCCTGGGGATATACTCCAAGGCCTCCATAACACCCAACCAAAAAGATAAGTGTATGCTTATATTCATAGCAGTATAATTCATAACAGCTAAAACCTGGACGCAACCCATGTGCCCAACAACAGATGAGTGGCTGAGAAAGCTGTGTTATATATACACAATGGAATACTATGCAGCTATTAATAACAATGAGCCCACCTTCTGAGTCACATCTTTGATGGAGATAGAAGGAGTTATGTTAAGTGAGCTAAATCAGAAACATAAAGGTATACTGAGTTTTTAATATATCCTGTTTTCCAGGTTGGCATAATGGTAGCATATCCAACTTGGTGGTTGAAAAGCATTAGCATATAAAGCAGAAAAATTGTTTAATAATCAGATATCTAAAGGTAAGTATATAGCTGATGATATTTGGGGGACTTCATTTTTGGAAAAAAATAGGAAATCTATTTTAGGTATATTACAAGGGGGCCATGACTTTAGTACTAATTTTTGTCTGAGCCTGACAGCTAATGTACAGGTGCACTAAAGGTATTATCTGGGGGCATGGTGTCAGAGTTGGAAATAGGACTAGAAAGCAGGATAAGGGCAAAGATAGATTTCAGATATGTGAAAAGTAAATAAATATTGTCAACTGTACATCTCATTGATCTGATCTGGGGCCTGTGTCTTTTTATATTCACCATAGGAGACTGTATAACCACTGTATCCCTGTAGATCTTAACTTGTATTCCATGGTCAAAGCTAGGAACACTAGGAAGCACTAATTTCAGGACCCATCTTCCTCTAGTTGCAGTTAATAAAAATGTTTTCAATCAGTAGTGGAATTTAATTTTTGTTCCCAGAGGAAAAGAACTTTAGACCCAGAAAATTAGGAAAATAATGTACATCAGGGAGGGCAGCTGACCCCTCCTAAAGTATTTAGTATGTGGGATACTATTTTATATGTTTTGGAACTACTCTTAGATAAATTTATATATATATATATATATTTAAACTTGTCATTTTAGTAGTTCAATCAGTTCTGCCTGGGAACCAGAGGAAAACAAAAGTAAAAACAGTTTTTAAAACAGGCTAGCATACATCAGAGCTAACTTATGTTTCTATCAAAATGAGGTTATAGTGTTTAAGGGGGAGATATAAACACTTCTTCTGGGTTTGTTAACAATTTGGTAAAACTCTGGAAATTAATTAGCATACTCTTACTAAAGAAGAAAAAGGCTGAATATTTATATTAATTCAAAATATGCACTTGCAACTTTGCATGTCTATGGAGCTAAATTGAACAAAAAAAAAAAGGAAAAGAAAAGAAACCCCCTAACAAGTCGAGGAAAATACATAAAATAAGAATGGGGTTTTACAACTACTAAAAGTTGTTAATCTTGAAGTGGTACTATCTTATCAGGCAATGCTAAACATGGGGGTCAGGGGCTGGAAAGCAGTGTTTCCAGGGAATTTTAGAATCTGCAGCAGCAGAACTGAAAGCCAAACAGGCAAACTGCAGTTTGTTAAATAAAGACAGATAGACACACAGAGAGAGAAAGTATGTGAATGTCTGTGATGGAAAGACCTGGGGAGAGAAAGGTTAAAGTAAAGGGATGCCTTGTAACATAAAGGCCTAAGGAAGAAAATATTAAGTTACAGAAATGCCTTAACACTGGAACTGAAAACAATACCAGTCTACACTAAGGCAGAACTAGATAAGAAAAGAGAAAGGACAAGTCCTAATAGCTGATGGATATTATCAGATGGCAGAGATAATTATCTCAACTGCAATATTATCATTGAAAGAGAAAATTGTACTTTGAAGCTACAACTTTTAAAACAAAAAGGGGGAATATGGTATGTTACACTCCAAAGGAAACTTAATCATGCTACTTTAGCCTTATTATTATTATTATTATTATTATTATTATTTTCATGGATAACCCTCTGGATGATTGCCATTATAGTTGAGAGAGCTCTCACTGCACAGAAATTAGTGTACTGGAAAGACTCAGTGTCAGAGATTTAAAAGGGACAAGATCTATTATTAATGTTTGGATGAGGTTTTACTTGTGTATTTACAGAAACATCTCATAAGCCTTCTTGGGTTCCAGTGCATACAAGTGGACTGTGTAACAGCAGGAATTAAAAGGCTCTGGCTGAACAAGATGAAAGCCCTCCAGCTAATATCACTAAAGTCTGAAGATTGAATACCTGCCTAACCTACTACCAGCATCCAGCTACATGCACTCAAACTATATAAAAGAAAAGGGGGGTGTGGGAAATCAGGCCATGAGAGAAATGTTGGAAAACCTTTTAAAACAGGAGTCTGATATAAGCCTCATAGTAGAATGCTGTGAATCAGCTTTCAGAGGAAGACCTCCGTGGAATATGTGCTCTTGAAACAACTCTCTAAGGAAAATCTCATTACGTACATGCTATAAAGGCCACCACTCCTGACCTTCTCCCAGACTATATTAAGGGAAGAGACTGCCTCATACCAGTAAGACAAAAGACTATGTAACTGGGTGAAAGATCCATATTCACGAAGAAGTTTGCCTAAAACTGCCTTATAAATATGCCCCAACAAATGTTCTGTTCCATTCCCTGAATGGTCTCAAGGTTCCTTGCCTGAATGTTTCACTTCCCTCCCCCTTGTTGAACCCTTGTGGAGCTGGAGTCACACAGTGGGGAGGAACTGGGGAGAGCTAGGGGTGAGGGAAATGTGTGGTACTGAGTGTGGAATGTAACTATACTCTTGTAATATTAGAATCCTGTAAATCATTTATAAATCATTAATAAGATAAAATTTAAAAATAAAACAAATGTGAAATAATAGAAGAGATCTATGTACACCTGTGTTGATAGGAACACTCTTCGCAATAGCCAAAATTTGGAAGCAACTCAGATATCCAACAACCAAATGATTATAATTTATTAAAATATATTTTTTTTATTTATAAAAAGGAAACAGACAAAACCATAGGATAAGAGGTGTAAAACTTTTGGCAAGTGTTTAAATGCATTTTATGAGAAAGTGAAAGTAGTTTAAGTCCCAGTTTAAATCTTTGGAGGACAGGGTACTACAAAGATGCTACTCCAGCTATAGAGATGGCTTATAGTTATAGTTGCTGCTGAGAGCAGAGAACAAGAGTGTAATATCAGGAGCAGTAAATCATCTTATTTTTGTTCTTTATCATCATACAGTAACTTGCACATATATTCATGATCATATTTTAAAAGAAATACTGCTGTAAAAGGAGTTATAGCTATGCTTTGCTGACTCCAGGTCCCTTATCAGTGCAGTATATATAGAAAAAGAAAAGGGCTAAGGAAGTATTTAAACTCTACTATAAAATCAGTATCTGAATAATAAGCATATTATATACTAATAATAAGTGCATATATCTTTGTTTGTACAGATATAAATCACTATATATAATAAATAAACATATGCACAATGAAACATATGTTGAATGTCCAGACTATGAGATAATAAAATATGAAGTTTAAATTCTGTGCTTTAGGGTAAAGACATTTTCATTTGGAGGTGCACAGGGTGCACAGGGTTAAAATGGACATAGTACAAAAAGCAAGAACCCACTCAAAGATCTCTGCTCAAGCCACTGGTTCCTTGCAGGAAGGTTGCCTCACAAGCATTGAAGTAGTTCTGCAGGCATCTATCCTTTTCCCTTCCCCTCTATCTTCCCTTCCCCTCTCCGTTTCTCTCTGTCCTATCCAATAAAATGAAAAGAAAAAAAAATGGCAACCAGGAGCAGTGGATTCATAGTGCTAGCACTGAGCCCAAGTGATAAGCATGGAGACAAAAGAGTTAGAAAAATTAGAGGGGGGGGGGAGAGAGACTTTCATTAGAAACATCTGATTCTATATTATATAAATTCATTATTGCAATATACTATCATGACAAAAAACTTTTGTTATGCTTATGTGTAGATGGCTAATAATATACGAGATATCACTATAAAATTATTTATAACAGATCAATTTAAAATATCAGTTAATTTTAAGATAAAAATACTTACATTCACAACAGAATGTTATTTTTCATGTTTTTACACAGAAAATGAATTGTTTTTCTTCATTTTCAAAGACTATAAACTGAGTGGTCATTGGTCCTAATTTCATATACAATATATTTACACATTTTCAAATGAGTTCATCTTTAAAAGACTACGTTGTAGCAACTTTTCAAACTACTTCTCTGAGAAAATAAATTACGATTTAAATATTATAGATCATTGCCACTAGTTTAAAGATCAAAAGCATTGCTTATTTTTGAAAAGGAGAGTTTCAAACTATAAAGTTATTGTCCTACTGCCTTAAAAAAACAATGTGTATTGAATTATTCATACCAACATTTGAACATATTAGTAATTTAGGTAATAATAAAATAGATTTTTTTTTTTCTTTTCCTCCTCCAGGGTTATTGCTGGGCTCGGTGCCTGCACCATGAATCCACTGCTCCTGGAGGCCTTTTTTTTTTTTTTCCCCCCTTTTGTTGCCCTTGTTGTAGCTTCGTTGTGGTTATTATTATTGCCCTTGTTGACGCAATTCGTTGTTGGATAGGACAGAGAGAAATGGAGAGAGGAGGGGAAGACAGAGAGGGGGAGAGAAAGATAGACACCCGCAGACCTGCTTCACCGCCTGTGAAGCGACTCCCCTGCAGGTGGGGAGCCGGGGGCTCGAATCTGGATCCTTACGCCGGTTCCTGCGCTTTGCGCCACATGCGCTTAACCCACTGCGCCACCGCCCGACTCCCTAAAATAGATTTTTTTTTTAAAGTTCCAATTAATTTTATGTTGAAGAAGACTTGTAAACCTTAAGGAACATGAGATTTTACTGCAATCTTCTAATAAAAGTAATATAAAAATAGTTTAGAAAATAATAAGAACTAAAAAAATTAGCATGTTTTATGGTGGAATATTGGAAAAACATATGGAGGTAAATTTGTGTTAGTAAAACATATAACTTCATTACTGCTTAATCTTTCCATACTACCAATTTTTAGTCAAATAAGTTGAAATACTTATCAAAAAGCTGTGTAACAAAAATGTTTAGATAAAAATGATTTTACAAATTGTACAGTCTTGTTTTGTAAATTGTTTTTGTATTTTATTATTTGTGTATTTTTATTATATATTAATAATTTACAGCAGATACAGTTGGTACATGTATAAAATTACTCTTTTCTGCAAAATATTCTCAGCTCCAGCCTAGGTCCTCCTTCGCTATCATGTACCTGGACCTAAAACCCTCCCTTAGTTCCTGAGTCCTTTACTTTGGCGCAATACTAAAAACCTAGTCCAAGTTCTACTTTGTGTTTCCCCTTCTGTTTTTATTTCTCAGTTTCTGTCCATGAATGAGATCATCCCATATCCTTCTCTTTCTGACTTATATCACCTAACATAATTTCTTCAAGCTCCACCCAAGATGAGATGAAGAAGGTGAATTCATCATTATTAATTGCTGAGTAATATCTCATCATATATATATATATATATATATATATATATATATATATATCACACTATTCACAACTTCTTTTGAACATGTTTCCAGGTTTTGACTATTTCAAACTGTCTGTCATGAACATAGATATGCACAGTTATTTTTGAATAGATGTGTTTGACTCCTTATGTCATGTCCCAAGGAGAGGAACTGTAAAATCATGAAAGCGGTATATTTCTTGCTTTCTGAGAGTTCTCCAGACAGCTCTATAAAGGAGATAACTACATTTCACAGGTACAATTTACATCCCAACTAGCAGTGCAGGAGTGTTCCTTTACCCTTGCAACTTCCCCAGCATTTGCTGTTACTATATTGTCTGATGCAGGACATTATCACAGGAGTGAAGTGGTATTTCATTGTTGTCTTTATTTGAATTTTTATCTGACAATTGATAGCTTAGATCTTTTCTGTATGTCTGATGGACTTTTGGATCCCTTCATTGGTAAACATTCATATCCTCCCTCCACTTTTGGATGGAATAATATTTTTTGTTGCTGTTGATTAGTTTTCTGAGTACTTTATATATTTTGCCTATAAGGCTTTTGTCTTATTTGTGGCATGTAAATCCTTCTGTCATTGTGTAAGAAATATTTTTGTTTGGGTGGTTGTTTCACTTGCTGTACAGAAGTTTTTCAATTTGATATAGTCTTATTGCTTTATTTTTGTTTTTTCCTTCCTTGCTATTAGATGTGTTCCATTCTCTTTAAAAAAATCATGTTTCATCAAAGATACCTATACAAAAACAAACTTAATAAAGTATTGTCAGATTAATGTGTCCCATTTTAGAAAAATAATTTAGATGGAAAAGAGCTCTATAAATATATTCCTCTAAATATTTCATAGTTTCTAGTCTAACATCCAAGTTTTTGATTCACTTCTTCCTTTTTTATGAAAGGTCATGTGTATCAGTAGTATATATTGAACATACAACTGAAACTATATTTCATCTCTGTATTTATATTGCTAAACATAATCACCTCAAATTGCATCCATTTTGTCCCACAGGGCACAATATCACATTTTCTGATTGCAGAGTAGTATACCATGGAATACACATCTCAAATCTGTCGATGGACACTTAGGTTGCTATATTCTTTGCTACAGGGAATAATGCATCTATGACATAGTCATCCATGTGTCTCTTTGAATTAGTGTTTTTTGTACTTTGGATAATGCCTAAAAAATGACATTACTGAATCGTAAGGCAATCCTTTTTTATTTTGTTAAATACTCTCCACACAGTCTTCCAAAGGAACTGCACCAGTTTGTGTCCTTACCAACAGTGAATCAGAGTCCCACTTTTCTCAATAATTTATCCAAAACCTGTCATTTCCTGTTGTGTAGATGTAAGCCATAATCTAAGATGTGATATGGAATATCAGTGTATGTCTAATTTGCATTTATCCAATAAAATAAGTGGATAATTTCTACACGTGTTTGTGAATCATATGTATCTATTCTTTAGAAAGATGTTTGCTTAGTTCTTTGGGCATTTATATTGGATTATTTTTAGATCTTTTAGATTTTAATAAATTTTGAAAACATGTTTGTTACCAATCACTTGTAAGATATATGATGTGCATCATCTTTTCACATTCACTGTGCTGCCTAGTTATCTTGGTGTAGTTCCTTTTGATGTGTAGAAGCTTTTTAGTTTCATCTAATCCAAATTATCTACTCTTGTTTACACTTCCTATGTCCCTGATTTTGTTTACAAATATATATCTCATGTAAAGCTTCTATGAATTTTCAAAGGTATTTTAATGGTTTTGGTATAATACGCAGATATTTGATCTGTTTTGATTTGGCTTTGGTGTATGGTTTATGTGGTAGTCTAGTTTCACTTTGCTACATCAGGCTGTAAATTTTTTCCAGAACCATTTGTTGAAGAGATCTTCTTTGCTCAAATGATTCATTTTGGCCCTTTTGTGATAAATTACCTGACTGTATAAATGTGTTTTAATTTCTGGACTCTCATTTCTGTTCCATTAATTCAACTGTCCACTTTTCTTTCAGTAGCACATTATTATTTTTTTTAATTTATTTTATTTTATTTATTTATTCCCTTTTGTTGCCCTTGTTGTTTTATTGTTGTAGTTATTATTGTTGTTGTCGTTGTTGGATAGGACAGAGAGAAATGGAGAGAGGAGGGGAAGACAGAGAGGGGGAGAGAAAGACAGACACCTGCAGACCTGCTTCACCGCTTGTGAAGTGACTCCCCTGAAGGTGGGGAGCCGGGGTTCGAACCGGGATCCTTATGCCGGTCCTTGTGCTTTGCGCCACCTGCACTTAACCCACTGCGCTACAGCCCGACTCCCTGTAGCACATTATTTTAATTACTATCACTTTGTAGTATGAACTGAAAAAAACATAAGTCCTCCATATTTAACTTTTATTCTTGAAAGTACTTTGGCTATTCATGTTTTAGGGGAGTTCCACACAAATATTTGGGCAAGTTACTCAGTTTTTTGAAAATGCACTTGGGATCTTGATAACTATTGCATTAAATTTTTAAATCGCTTTTGGTAGAATGGCCATTTTAATAGTATTTATTCTTCCAACTTTGCAATAATATTATTCTCTTTATATGTATCAACATATTTTTATATTTCAGTGTCCCCTACTTTTCCCTGTAATGATCCTTCACCTTCTTTGTAAGATTAATACCAAGATGATTTATAATTTGCAGTTTGATTTAATATGGGATTGAGGATTTTATAATGTTCTCTTTACTTTCACTCCTCAGTTGTATGCATAAATGTCATATAGAGATCTCTGGTACATACTCCCAGAGGGATGAAGAATAAAGAAGCTTCCAATTAAGGGGATGGGTTATGACACTCTAATAATGGGAATTATATGAATTATACCCCTCTTATCCCACAGTATTGTCAATCATTACTGAATCACTAATAATAAAAAAGAAATTAAAAAAAGGCAGAGCTTAGACTGGGTTCAGGTCCTGAAACTTGACAGCAGAGGATGATTTAAAGAGGACTGAATTATTATGTGGAAAACTGAGAAATGTTACACATGTACAAAATACTGTATTTTAATGTTGACTGTAAAACCAATTATCATCAATAAAGAAAAAAACAGAAAAGAAAAAAGTCACAGATATTTTTATATTGATTTTACATCTTTCTTCTTTACTAAATGTATTAAATATTTATAGTTTTTGTACTCTATGTATATTATCATGTCAAAAGCAAAGAACAATAGTTTTATTTTATTTGTTTTAATATGTGTACAACTGATATATTTTTCTGGTCTGACTGCAGATGTAAGGGTCTCAAGAACGATGTTGAATAATGGTGGACAAAGTAGACATCCTTATTTGGTTCCTGATTTTGGAGAGAACATTTTCAGCTTTCCCCCACTGATAACAATATAGCTATGGGTTTGTCATAAATGTTTTTTATTATGTTGAGGAATTGTCATTCTGGCCCCAACTTCTAGAAAGTATTAATTGTAAATGAGTATCATGTAAAATGTCTTGTCAACATTGGTTAATATGATTATGTAATTTTTTCTTTTTTTAATTTTTATTTTCATTTGTTGATATTATAAGTTACATTGAGAGGTATATTTAAGATACCTACTCCCACGACCTGACAGGCAGTAAGAGAATTCTTGGGGTTGGTGGGATTTTGCCAGCTGTGGATCCCCAGTTTTGCTGAAGTAGCAAAACCCCTTTATGAGGTGATCCAAGAAGGGAAGACTTTTAAATGGACTGTGGCTCATGAGAGTGCCTTTAAACAACTAAAGCATGCCCTGTTGTCTGCTCCAGCCTTGGGACTGCCTGATGTGATTAAACCCTTTCACCTTTTCATAGATGAAAATCAAGAGATAGCAAAAGGGGTCCTAACACAAACAGTGGGGCCCTGGATGTGGCTGGTAGCTTATTTCTCAAAAAAAGCTAGACTCAGTGGTGGCCGGATGGCCACCGTGCCTCTGCATCATAGCTGCTATGGCTATGTTGACAAATGATGCTCAGAAGTTAACTCTCAGTCAGAAATTGACCATGACTACTCTTCATGCTGTAGATGGAATCATTCAACAACCTCCTGACAGGTGGATTAGCAATGCCCGATTAACTCATTATCAAAGCTTGTTGCTAAACCCACCTATCATTCAGTTCTCATCAAGACCATCCTTAAACCCAGCTACCTTGCTCCCTGACCCCGAATTAGGTGCTCCCTTACATGACTGCTCTGAGATTCTGAGCTGCACATCCAGCTTCTGGGAAGACCTGAAAGACCAGCCTTTAAAAGGAACAGAAGTGAACTGGTATACTGACGGGAGAAGCCTCATCAGAGATGGGGTAAGGTATGCTGGGGCCACGGTAACTACTGAACATGAGACTGTATGGGCAGCCGCCCTGTCCATGGGGACTTCAGCCCAAAAATCTGAATTAATTGCCCTCACAAAATCCCTCAACCTAGGAAAAGGGGAAAGACCTAACATCTACACCAATAGCCATTATGCCTTTGCCATAGCCCACATCCAAGGGGCTATATATCTAGAAAGGGGACTGCTCACAGCTGAATGTAAAGCTATCAAAAACCAACAAGAAATATTAAGAACTGACAAATTAGCTCTTTGCTGAACCCTGAAGAGCCCACACTGCCTGCTACAATGGAATATACACCAGATGATGAGCTTGAGATAAAAAAGTTAACTCTTGTTGACAAGCGAGGTAACTGGTGGGTGACAGCTGATGGTGAACTCATCTTACCCCAAGCCTGGCCAAACACCTGCTACAGCATATACACAGAACCACCCACCTGCGGAGAAGAAAAATTGCCAAACTTTTGCAAGAAGCCAGCCTGAAAATCCACAAGAGCCAACTGATTAAGGAAATAGTTGCAGAATGCAAAGCCTGCAAACTTTCAAATGCTAGCAACCAGCCTAGAACTTCTGGGTGTGTGAAAAAGAAACCAGACCAGGTGCCTACTGGGAGATAGACTTCACTGAAGTAAAACCAGAAAAATACGGGTATAAATATATGTTAGTGTTTGTAGATACCTTTTCAGGATGGACTGAAGCATTCCCAACTAAGAGAGAGACAGCCCAGACAGTGGCAAAGAAGCTACTCGAAGAGATTTTTTCCCAGGTTTGGTATGTGCCTTCAAATAAACTCAGATAATGGTCCAGCCTTTGCTTCCCAGGTAACCCAGAACTTGGTATGTGTCCTTGGGGCAAAATGGAAATTATATTGTGCGTATAGGCCCCAAAACTCAGGACAGGTAATAAGGATGAATAGAACTCTAAAAGAGACCTTAACAAAATTAACTATGGAGACTGTCATAGACTGGGTAACTCTCCTTCCCTTTACCCTTTATAGAGTAAGAAATACCCCCTATGCTGAGAGGCTGACCCCATTTGAGACCATGTTCGGTCATTCCCCTCCCATAATCCCAGCCTTGTGATCAGACTTGCTCATTGATATTAATGATCAGGACATGCTTGCCTCTTTACAGACAATAGCTCAGGTCTAAAAGCATGTGTGGCCAAGACTGAGAGCAATATATGAAGCTGCACCTCCTCCAGACCCTCATTCCTTCCAGCCTGGAGACTCAGTCTTGGTGAGATGCCACCAAAAAGAGACACTCAAGCCCCAGTGGAAAGGACCTTATAATGTCATCATAGCCACCCCCATGGCTCTGAAGGTGGACGATATCAGCCCGTGGATCCACCACTCCCACGTCCGTGCAGCAGAGACAGAAGAGTTACTCTAATCTTCATTCCTGCTACTACTATTCCTCACACCCCATTGAACCTCACCTAGACACTGGGACAGTAGTCAGAAACAGAGATTGGCCCAAGATTGGGCCCTAGAAGTTACAAAAGACAAGGGGGGAATGTGGAGATTAGAATGTAGAGATTAGAAACAGTTAATTCTTAGAGATTGTTACACTGAAACCAACTGTTACTTGTTAGAGACTTTTACATTGAAACCAACAGTTCCTTGTTACAGGTGTTAAAGTCGTTAAACTGAAACCAACTGCTCTGATTCTGTGTACTATAAAAAGTGTCCTTTGGTGATGGGAATGGTGTTTATGTACACTCCTAGCAAAATGTAGACATATAAATCAGTAGTTAATTAATATGAGAGGGGGAAATCAATTGTATGTCTCAAAGGTTCTCAAAAGACAAACTGAATCTTTTTAATAGATAGGCTACGTATTTGATATGCGGACTCTCTCAAAAGCCTAGACCAAGTAGATTAGAAGCTTCCAATAGCACAGCTATATACAAGATACTGGGTACTGTACAGCAAACCATAACAAAGGGACTTTTCAAAGTTAACCCAATTAACAAATAATGTGTGGGTAATATTAACTATTGATTGTCTTTTTGAACCCTAAGACAGCAGGAACCTCACATCTTCACTATAGAGCCCCTACTTCCCCCAGTCCTGGCACCCTTGGATAGGGCTCACTTTCCCGTATGCTTCTCCCAATCCATACCAAATAATATTGCATCCGCCGATCACAACCTAACCAAAGCAACGATTGCCATCTCAACATGCTTCACCTCAGAGTGTATCCAGAGACTTCACGTGTGGAATGACAACCCTTCAGCTTCATTACTCGGGTGAGACCTTTCCTTTTATAGTACACTCTAATTTCATCTCAGGTAGTTCACTTTCTAACAAAGTCCCATAACCTAGACATACACCAGTTTCTGTGAGAGAGAGCGTATGTGCACACGTATCCATAAACTACTGCAAAATATATACCTGAAAGCAGGATTACACTAGAGTTTGCAGTGAGTACCTCCCCAACACTTCCTCTCCACTATTCCAATCTTGGGATCCATGTTTGCTCAACAAATTGATTGGCTTTGTATGTTAACTCTCTTTTCAATCACCAGGTTCCAGATGCCACCAGGATGCTGGCTAGGCTTCCCTGGATTGAGGACCCCACCAATGTGTCCTGGAGCTCAGCTTCCCCAGAGACACACCTGACTAGGGAAAGAGAGAGGCAGACTGGGAGTATGGACCGACCAGTCAACACCCATGTTCAGCAGGGAAGCAATTACAGAAGCCAGACCTTCTACCTTCTGCAACCCTCAACGACCCTGGGTCCATGCTCCCAGAGGGCTAGAGAATGGGAAGGCTATCATGGGAGAGGGTGGGTTATGGGGATTGGGTGGTGGGAATTGTGTGGAGTTGTACCCCTCCTACCTTATGCCTTTGTTCACTAATCCTTTCTTAAATTAAAAATTTAAATAAAAAAAAAATAAAAAAAAAAAAGAAAAAGAAAAAAAAAAAAAAAAAAAAAAGTTGAGAGCAACAATGTTGTGGGGTCGTCGGCAGCAGACTCTCCCCTTGTGTGGAAGGGTGTCGGCAGCCCAAGCTTAAGCTTGCTAATAAAGGCTCTTGCTATTGCATGTGATGCTGGTCTTCCTTGTGTGCGATCTGGACTCAAACTTCTGGGCACAACAATACTGAGAGAGCAATAGGTGAGAGGAGGAGTTCAGGGATTCTGCCCCTGAACTCGATGCACCAGGTCTCTCAGGCCCTGCCAGGTTGCATTATGTTTCCTCGGAGGTGTTCTGCAGTTCCAGCGTCTCTTGTTCTTCCTCAAGGGAAGCTGTGCAATCTCCTGGGAAATACCGGACGTTGAGTGTAAGAACCCACATAGGTGTGGAAGCATTCTGCAGGAAAATACAAGCAAATATTCTCCCCATGGTTAACAGAGAATCTGGCCCTTTCCATGAGCCATCTAAGGGATCTTTCCATTTGACTTTAATAGCTGGAAGGGTGGGCGTTGTTTGCCAATGAGCTACAATAGGTGGGCAATCTGAATTTTTGTAAATATTGAAAGGTTTAGTGTAGTTACTCTATTCGCACTTTAATCAACTGAATATTGGGGGGGTGCATTCCCCTTCTTTTTTATTTAGTTGAACCTAAAGATTTAATTATAGGGAATACTATAATTGATTAATGTTCTAAAAGGAGCAAAAATACGTGAAATGGGTATGTCTATTGAAGCAAAACAGGAGAGCATGTGGCTTATGAGCTTTTTGAACTTTTACTTGTCTCAGCTGTACCCACATCAATTTAGAAAAAGTATCAATTGAGAAAAAATATATACTTTTGTTTATCATATTAGGCAGGTGAGTCACATTGATCTGTCAGAGAGCAATGGCTTTAAAGTCACGGGGATTAACCCCTAATGTTTGAATAGCAGATATCTCAAATAAATCAGCAAAGGAGGAGCCAGCAAAGTGCTCTCACTATGGCAGGGAAAGAGTTAAAATTAAGAGGCTTATAAAAGAGAAGTATATAAACATTTTTAAGGATATGTGTGACTTTAGGAGTCAGTATACACCCATGAATACAATATATGAAAAGAAAAATTTAGTTTAAAATCTTACCATATGAGCAGTCGGTTCTTCATGTGAAGATTATATCTATAATTATCTACTTAAGAGGAATAAGTTAGAAGTTTATCAAGTTGTACCAAGTTAGAAGTTTACTAGAATTGATAACTCAATAATTAGAATTGGCTTAAGTACCTTAATATGATTTTTAGAAGGCTCTTTGTTTATTAAAATATACCATTATGTTATAGAAAGTCAATATTTAATATGTTGACAATATGTTATTGTTATTTTTTAGCATGATTTTAAAATCACTTAGAAAATTTTAATTAAAATGTTAAACTTAATTTGTTGCTAGGATCTTATTTATCACAAAGCTTATCACACCCTTGGGGTAGTTATGAGTAAGGGTGGGTACAACACTTGATAGATTTTACACTTTGATTTAGATATGTAACTTAAAAGGCTAAGATAAAACTCACAGCTTAAATTTTTAAAATAATTTTTTACTGTTATATTTTTAGATGGCAATTTTGCACTAAATTTTTTTTGTTAAATTACGTTTTCCAAATATTAAATTTTTTTATCAGGTCAGGAACACCATGTTTAACCCTTTTTCCTGGCAAGGCCACTGCTCCATCCTGACTGGGTCATTAGAAAGACAGTCTAAGTGTGGAGTTTATTTTAAACAGTGGCAGTATTAGGGTGCTGGTAATATTTAGAATTTTCACAAGAGTGAGAGAGACTGCAGAGGTGTCTTACCACATTTAAAGGCCTCAGAAAATCTCAACCTAATAAATTAATGCTGATATTAGCTATTGAAAGATGAAACTGTCTTATATTTTAGTCTAGTTGTTCCCACACATGGGGAATTTTAAGAAGTCTATGTCCAAGGAGGAGGTCCCAGAGCCTGGGCACCTCTTTTTGTCTCAAAATATGTTTTTACTATTCTGGTATATTTTGTCAATTCAGATTTGTCAAATTCAGGTGTCCCTGTTCTATACATCAGGGGAAGTACTTTCTATTTGTCTCAGCCAGGTGTTTTTACATTTCCATATGTCAGGCGATCCCCCTCCACCTTCCAAGTATCGGGGGAGGGGCAATGAATGGGGTCTCATGCTGGGCTTCTGAGGTGCATTTAACTCTATCCCTCTGAGGAAGGTCTTGTGTCTAGTTTAAATCTTTGTCAAAATCTGGCAGAAGAGTGTCCTCTCTGTGAGTCAGGATTTTTTAAAGCACACTTAACTAAATCTTATTTTAAACTTAAAACAAATTGGTTACTTAGCGGGTCAACACACATTAGTGAAAACAAGGTTAGTACACAAACTTACACTTTAGATGTAGCAGGAAGAGGAGGAAGAGGGGGCAGGGCACAGTGTCTATGTGATCTACTGTGGATTTCGAAGCTGCCCTTTGTTTACTGGCATGGTCAGGATCATTGGTGTGGGTGATGGTGCCTGTTGTGCCAAGGGCAGCAGCATTTGTGGCACCTGTATGGGCTGCAGTGGGTGGCAGTGAAGCCATGGGCACCTCTGGCTGCGGCAGCTGCTCACCAGGTGCAGCCAGCAGTGACCGACATGGCAGCTGAACCGGAAGTGCCTGTGCCTTTGGAACTGTCTCTGTTACTGCCCAAGGCTGTGATACAGGCAAGAATGGAGGTCCCCCCAACTCTCAGGTGTATCATAGAGTATGTTGTCCATCCTCCCTTCATAAGATGTAACATTCTCTACCATTGTTAATCAACACATGAAAAAAATTTAGTGCTTAACTATCTTTCCCTATCAATTTATTTAAGTATATTTGAGCTAATTTATTTACCAAGATACTTGGGCCATTAGGAGTATCATTCAAAACTTTTTTTTTTTAGTTTTTTCTTTTGTTTTTCTTTTTGGAGAGTGCTGGAGCTCTATTTGAATAACAGAATATCTGACCAATCAGAGGCTCATCCATGCCTGGGAAAGAATAGCTATTGAACACTGTATTTTGTTTGATATTTACTGCTTGTAATTGTCTTTACATGGTTTAGAAGGGTACCGGGCTGTATGCAGCCAATCTGGTGTGGTCCAAGAAGCAGACTGGCTATTAGATCTTGGGAATTTGTCAAGCCAGCTCCACCCTGCTCTACCCTGTATTCCTGATACTATGGTGTCAGGTTGCATCATGGGGAAGAGAGAAGAGACCAGGAACTTGTGGCAGAGTGGGAATGCAAATCTTTATTCATGCGGACACCCCAGAATTGGGTGTGAGCATAACAGTTTAGGCCATGTAGAGCTAGCAAAACGGCCACCCCCCACTATGCCCACCAGCCCTTCTCCGGGTTGGGCCATGGAAGAGAAAAGAGAGAAGAAAGTGAAAGCCAAAACAGGAGAGGCTTTTATGGGAGAACTCCAGAAGTGGCAAGTCAAGATGGGATTGGCTAGGAAAGGGGGTGGAGAGAGGCAAAAGGCATGTTGGAAAGTTGGAAGCATCCATAGCAACTGTTTCAATGGTTTTAAATGAATTAGGAATACCTTGAGTAGATAACATGGTGGAGATCTGAAAATAATACTTGCATAAAAATATAGTGGTTTATGGGCCCTGCCAGTGTTCAACCACATATGCACAATTTCCCAACACCTCCCTTTTTCCTTTTTATCTAATGGCCATAGTATAGAAAATTTATAGTGGAGCTGGCTTAATGTTTTTTTTTTAAGGAATACCAGGCTCCAGTGGAAAAATGTAGGATGTTTTTGTGGGGGGTTGGAAGTCTTACATAGCCGCCAACCTTGTGAGACTTATGTGCCTCCCTTTTGCTCAACCCCTCTGTAGAGAGAGAGACTTACCTGGAGGTACTCATCTCATAGGTTAATCTTTGCCAGGATTCATTATCTCTTCACAATATTTTTACATCTTTCCCTTATCTTTCTATCTAATTGTCACATTTAAATGGGTCAATGTCTGTAAAAGACTCCATCTCTGACAGAGGAATAGTAGTGTAGGGATGAACAGAAACCTTTTGGGCATAAACCTGAATGTTATTGTGCAGGTATTTTCAAAAGAACTGGGAAAAAGACAGGAAGGTACAAGTAGGAGAGCAGCAAGAGCCACTGTGATGCCAAGGGGAGGCCTGGAGGGCAAAAGGGCATTTCTTGCCTCCAAGGGCAGGGTCTATCAGACTAAAGAGACATTTCCTGCCTCTAGGGGCATCTCCTGCCTCTGAGAGAAGGGCCTAGTAACAAGGGGAGGTTCTTGCCTCTGGGGAAGTCTCCTGCCTCTGGGAGCAGGACCTAGTAATAAGGGAGGATTCCTGCCTCCAGCAGCAGGGCCTGCAGGCAAGGGGGCTTGCCTATAGAGTCCCAAGACAACAACCTGCAATGTCCACGGACTGCTGCAGTCAGTCTTTAAGAAACCCAGCAGCGTAAAGGGAAACTGTTGTAAAGTGGGATAAAGTATCCAAGAGGTGTACCAGCAAGTCTGATAGAAGTGTCAGTCCAATGTCAATGACTAGGGAAGAAATGCCAGGGGATGAAACGCTGCACTTCTATCTCGATGAGGAAGGTCATCCAGGGATTCCTGTGAAAGAAACACAAACAGATCTGCTTCCTGTGGTTAGCAGGGCATCTGGTTCAAAACTTTCCTAAATATTAAGAGAGATTTAATGTAATTGGTGCCTTAGCCAACTGAATATTGGGGGGATATAACCCCTTTTTTCTTTACTTAATTGGGCCTAGGGTCTGATGGGCCTTCTCAACAACCATTTGTCTTTAGGGGTTGTAAGGGATGTCTGTGGTATGGGTGATGTTATAAAGAAAAAAAGTCTCTAAATTGTTGGATGACAAAGGCAGGCCTATAGTGACAAATGAGATACACCAGTTAAGTGTAGAAAAATATGTGAATTTTGTTAATTCACATAAATTGTTTATGGAGAAACTTCTTATAGTTTAATACCTTACCATACGAACAAATGTTTCTTCCTGTGAAGGCTTGACAGTTGTAATCACTTACTTGTGAAAAAAATAAATAAAACTTGTAACAAGTTAGAAGTTTACTGTAATTGATATTTCAATTATTATAATTGGTTTAAGTATATTTATAATTTTGGAATGCCTTTTTAGTATGATTTTAAGAATGTTTAACTAATTTAAGTGCAATAAAATGTGGTAAGGCAAAGAGAAGAACCATTGCTAGAGCCTCAGGCATGAGAATCATTAGTATAACCATTGTATAATCTATCATTTGCCCAGGCTTGTTCTACCTCTTTAATTGAGAAGGTATTGAGAGCTTTACATGTAAATAACATCTTTTATACCTTTTGCTACACTCATTTAAGATGAAGACACACCCTAGGTGTGTGCAGGATCTTCAGACCAAATTTAGTTAAAATATATTGATTTTTAACTAATTGTTACCTTAGACTTCAAATGCAAATTAATTTTACCTTTATGAGAATTATGTTGAAAACTCCTTCATTTAACTTTGCCTTGTAAGAATGTAGCTTCAAAGCTACACTGTTAACATTAAAGTTAATGTTTACCAAACTTCAAACACACACACAAATATGGTCTTTAATACACAAAAGGGGAAAAACTTTTTGTGGGACTATGTGAATATTTGGTAGAGCTTAGGGAAGCTCTCCCATCCTTGTATGGAGGTCTGGAAAGACAACCCACTTGTTAGAGATGAGCAAAGAGGGAAAAGTCTCCCAAACTCAGTTTTTCCTTGTTAGTCTCTCAAGCTCACAGAAAGCCTACAAGCATCTCACACTTAGTTTCTCCTGCTAGCAGCAGGCCAAATGGTTGCCTTCTTTAGGGTTCACTCAAAGTTCACACATCCACTTCACCTTTTGATTATAAAGGAGAACACACTCTATCATATAACCCCAACACCAGACAGTGAAAAGCCCCCAAATCTTATTTCCTTGTGCCCTTTGACAATCTGTGATTTACATCAAGCTTTGTTTTGTTTTTCTCTACTTCACATTGCTGGTTTAACCTCTATGCTTCTCTCAAATGTCTTTGGATAATTAACCTCCCTGCATCATGGAGAATAATTGTTTTGACCTTTATGTATTGCATCAATTCTTGTCATACCAACCCCCTACCATAAGGGCAAGCTGACATTTAAGAAATCTGTAATTTCTGACATATGTGAAAAATATTCTTTGTTTAACTCTATAAACCTATACTAATTTCCAAATAAGTGAGTGTTCATACCAGAGTACTCCCTGAGTCCTCCTTACTGTATCACACAGTCACTAGAACTGGTGGGGGAGGATCGGAGACTTACCCCCTGGCTGGATTCACTCCATGTGGGTGCCAGCAGCTTTTGTTATGAAGACATATCACTTTAAACACAAATTTAGATCTATACTGTCCTAGTTGAACCATTTCTACTCAGAGTTTTTAAGATTAAAACATTTCACATTTATACCAAGACTTAAAAACAATCAAAAGAGGAAAAACATTTTTTTTAGTCATTCAACTCACTCACTCACAAAACACATCTGAAAGCAGAGGGATCAGACAGCAAACTCAAGATATTCAGAGAGAACAAGGGGAGAAGAGAGAAATGGTAGGGAGATTTTGTTTTTGGGCTCTTTGAACTCATTTTTCAGGTTCTGCCATATTGTATTATGAGTCCTGGAGGGCATCCTGCTTCCAGCAAAAGTGGCAGGGGGAGGGGCTGGAGAAATTTCACCAGCAGCTGGATACATGTCTTCCGAAATGGGAACTTCTGGGCGACAGCCTCAAGGTTGGTTAGATTAGGGCTGCTGTCCAGGTTAGAGTTGTTGCTTTCCACAGGAGATACAGGAGGGGACCCCAAGCATCTCCCAAGCACTACAATCATGGTGAAGAGAAACCAAGGTGTGACCCAGAGCAAAATGTCCTAAAGATAGAAAACCTGTCTCATGAAGAAAGAGTAAGTGGTTTGGGATACCTCTTCATAAGGAGGAAGGTCACTCATGGTGGAGAGGTCTCAGAGAAATAAGAAAAGGGAGAAAAAGAACTGCAGTGTCTTCATTAAACACAAGGCTGCAGAGATCCAAGTGGCTGTATACTTATCTGGGTCTGGGCAGGTTAGATCCCTGTTCAGGCACCAGATGTCAGGTTGCGTCTCAGGGGAGAGAGAAGAGACCAGGAACTGGTGGCAGAGCGGAACACAGATCTTTATTCACATGGACGTGCCAGAATTGGGTGTGAGCACAGCATTTTAGGCCACGTGGAGCTAGCAAAATGGCTGTCTCCCACTAAACCCACCAGCCCTTCTCCGGGTCAGGTTGTGGAAGAGAAAAGAGAGAAGAGAGAGAAAGTGAAAACAGAAGAGACTTTTATGGGAGAATTCTGGAAGTGGCAAGACAGAATGGGATTGGCTAGGAAAGGTGGTGGAGAGGGGCAAAAGGCATGTTGGGAAGGTGGAAGCATCCATAGCTACTGTTGCAATGGTTTTTAACTGAATTAGCAATACCCTGAGGGGATAAGTGATGATGATCTGAAAATAATACTTGCATGGAAATATAGTGGTTTGTGGGCCCTGCACATGCACATCTGAACAATTTCCCATCACTATGACCTATGTACATAATCATTGTTTTGCCTGAGAGATCCCCACCCTTTCTATTCCTTTGATCTATCTTCTTTCTGCCCTCAGGACCCTCCCTGCCTCCTGGTTATTAATTAATCCCACCAGTTAAAACCCTCGCAACAGTTGCTAAGGAAGTTTCTACCTTCCCAGACCCCTTTCGCCTTTCTCTACCCCCTTCTTAGCCATTTCTGTTTTCGACTTTCAATTTTTGGTCTATCCTATAAAAGCATTGTTTCACTGATCAATAAAGACATTGCATTTCCATGCCATATGCTTGGTCCAGGAGTCATTTCTCTACCATGTCGCTGAGTGAGTAGCAGCCCAGGCTGGCTTCAGTGAAGTTCTCTCTAACACAGACAGTACACGCCTGGGAGGAGGCACCCCCACACTAGCCATAAATTAGGGATTTTATTTTATATTTTTATTATTTTATGATTTTTATTTATAAAAAGGAAACAATAGTGCCCTATTTGACCTGGAGGATGTATGCCAGCACCCTGTGAACACAGAGACCTGCTCTGTTCTGCTCTCTGTAGTTACATAGGCACAACTTTGCTCCCCCCCATGGAGCTGCCAAAACTGAGAAAAATCAAAGAAGTATAAGGAGAGGCAGAGCTAAGATGGAAACTTGGAAGCATCAGCTGGAGCAAGCTCTAAAAAGCAGCAGCTGGGAACCTGAGATTCTCTATAGATAAGGTAAGATACTGGCCATCAGTAGAAAGGTGAACAAGGGGTGGTCAGAATGACACAAAGAAGGAGTCTTATAACCTACTTTTGGGATGGCAAATGGAGGCCAGAGAGACAAAGAAAGGAAAATCTTTTGATTTTTTTCTGAACTCACCCCTCTCTCCCTCCCCAGAATTAGCTCCCCGTGGCTGGACAGGAGCTCCTAGCATGCTTTCCACTGAACTACTTTACAAAGATTCCTGGATCACAAGGGGTGTCATTTCAAGCCTTTTTCTTTTTGTTTGCCTTTCCCTTTCCTTGGACTGGAGGGATTGTTTGGCTAACTGATATTGGTTGAACTGCATCAATCCTTGCTTTAGATGATATTGTTGTAATTTCTAAGGTTGGTGACTGCATTTGTCATAAAAGTATTTAGTATAGCATGGTTTGTATTCAAAACAAACAAAAAAAATGAAGAATAACAGAAGAAAATAATGCAAGCCACATCAGTAAAAAAAAGGTTAAATCAAGAGGAAATAAAGTCACTACCATAGGAATCAGGACAGGAGTCCAGAATAAACTCCATATTAGTCAGAAGTAACCATAGATAAGAAAAATATGCAAGCAATAACAAACTGTTGGGAAATTGTGCATATGTGAATGAACATTGGCAGGGCCCACAAACTACTATATTTCCATGCAAGTATTATTTACAGATCCCCACCACGTTATACCCTCAGGGTATTGCTAATTCATTTAAAACCATCAGAAAAGTTGCTAAGGATGCTTCTACCTTCCCAGCACTTTTGCCTCTCTCCATCTCCTTTCCTAGCCAATCCCGTCATGACTTGCCACTTCCAGTTTTTGCCCTATAAAGCTGCTGTTCTGGTTTCGCCCTCTTTTCTCTTCCACATCCAGACCTGGCGAAGGGCTGGTGGGCATAGTGGGAGAAGGGGTACATTTTGCTAATTACACGTGGCCTAAACCCGCTGTGCTTGTATCCAACTCTGGGGTGTCAGCATGAATAAGTATTTGTGTTCCCGCTCTACCACAAGTTCCTGGTCTCTTCTGTCTCCTGATTGCAAACTGACAACTGGTGCCTGAACAGAGACACTTTCTAGAGATGCACAAAAGCGCCACAGATAAGCATACAGCCACTTGGCTCTCTGCAGTCTCGGGTTTAACAAAGGTACTGCGATTCCTTTTCTTCCTCTTCTTATTTCTCTGAGACCCATCTGCCATGGACGACCTTCCTTTTCATGAAGAGGTTTCCCAAACTATACTCTTTTTTCTCTAGACAGTTTTTATATCACTGGGACATTTTTCTAGGGGCTGCATCTTGAATCCTCTTGACCATGGTCACAGTTTTAAGGGAATATGTAGGGCACCCTCCCAAAAGGCTAAGAGACCTTGAGGCTGCAAGCCAAGAGTTAAAGGAGATGGTGATTCCACTTACCCAGCACCATACATGCTTTCTAGAGAAACAATAGCCTGCCCTAATCCTGACCCACCCTAAGCTGTCTGTATTTTTCCCAGAGGATTCTGTTTAGACAAACATTCTGCATCCCCTTCCCCCACCACTATGCCACTATCGGATACAGAATACCTTTGCGTGATTTGCGATGGAGCTTTTTCTCTGGAGCAAGTCCACACATTCCTGCTAAACATTACCCCCAATAGACAGAAACCTCATGAGTGGTACCTGTATTTCTCCACAGATGTTAAAGAACATTGCTAGGAAATTAAGGAGGACAAAGTCCATGCTCCATGGACCAGGACCATTTTACAAGGTCTTCTCCAGAACCTTAATATCCCCCAAGACTGGAGGGACATAACTCACGCTAAGCTCCTAGGCCCACTCTTCCTTCAATGGGAGGCATTTTTGAGAGATAGATGTTTACAGCAATCCTGGAGAAATATACAGAATTAGCCCAAGTGGGATTTTGAGGCTCTGTTTTGAATGGTCCATTTGGGGATCAGGATTCAATAGGCAGAGGCCACGTTTCCACTCAGTTATTTTGATCAGGTACACCTCTGTGCATTACAGGCATGGGAGAGGTTAACACCTCCCATGGGAGCAGACTCAGCTCCCATTCTCACCCTTTCCCAAGAACCTAATGAATCCCTAGCTAAATTCACTACCAGGGTCCAATAAGGTTTGAAGAGAAAGATTCATGATCCTGACAACCATTTTCTCCTCCTGCATTCTATTGTCTGGGATTACATGCTTCCAGACTTCTATCAGGCATGCCTTACTCTTAAAAATGAACACCCAGACACCTGGATTTTAGTGACATAGTAGATTAGATCAAGCTCTTAGCAGGCATCCATTATGACACAGGCCTTTGCAGCTGCCCTAAATAAGCAAAAGAGGGATTTCCTTCATTGCCATCGCCAAGGGCATTGGTGTAACCAATGTCCAGAAAAAAAAAAAAAAAAAAAAAAAACACAACCCCTCTTCCAGTCAGGAAGTCAGAGGCCCCAGACACCTTGTCCTAGATGCCAGAAAGGTTTTCATTGGAGGAGAGATTGTTGGTCTATGTTTCATAGAAATGGCACGTCCCTGCCAAATGTAGATTTAAACTAGGTGCCAGGCATCCCTTAGCCCCACCTTCAAGAGGGAGTCAAGCGGGTTTCCCACTCAGTGCCATGCCTTTATTCCATAAACAAGAGCCCAGCCCAGGATGCAACCCGTCGCTCTGCCCACCATGCCATTTAACAATAGCAGAGGGTGAGCAGGAGGTAGAATGTGTGGTGTGTGGGAACTCCAGGTATAAAATAGCCAGCTGGAGCAAGTGAACAGCATGGATTCAGAGCCTGAAATTTTGTGGACCACCCTATTTTAGAAAGGGGTCACCCTACTATGAGAGTAAGGCTTGGTAATATTCCTTTTAAGTGTTTGATTGATACTGGAGCAGACAAGACAATTTTAAGGCAAGCAGAGGTTCCCCAGAGTTGGTAACTCCATCCAGGACTACCTTTGCCTAGGGATAAGCTAGAAATTTTAAAAGAGCTCATCCAAAAACAGTTGTCCTTGGGACACATTCACCATTCCTGGAACCCATGGAATACTCCTGTCTTGGTGATTAAAAAGTGCTCAGGAAAATGATGCCTTCTCCAAGATCTCTGTGCGGTTAATAAAACCATGGTTTAGGGTTCACCCTAAAGGGGTTTGCTTCTTGCTTCTGAAATTCCCATAGAATTCCAATCATAGCTATTAATATACAGGATTGTTTTCTTCTCTATTCCCTGGCACCCACAAGATTGTAAATGTTTTGCTTCTCTGTCCCTTCTCTTAATAATGCCAGCCCTGCTGATAGATCTGAATGGGTGGTACTTCCCCAGGGCATGGCCATTAGTCCTACTATTTGTCAAGAGGCTGTTAAATCTGCCCTTTTTTCATATATTCATAAGGGCTTTAAGGTTTTTAATTATATGGATGTTGTCTTAATATGGGGAAAATTAGATACAGATCTCTCTGCCCATCATGATTTTCTTATCGCTGCCTTAAAGAAGAGCAGCCTTAATGTAGCTCCTGAGAAGGTACAGCTAATTCCTCCAATATCTTTCGTAAGCTTAGAGATTTATCTAATGCAGATTTGTCCCTTAACACCTTGTGTTACTTTTCATTCTAATCTTATTCTTGCTTCTTTACAAAGTTTTCTTGGAAATTTAAATTGGCTTAGGCAGTATCTTTATCTCCCCACTAGCTGCCTCCAACTGATGTTTGATCTGTTAAAAGGAAACAAACAGCCCTTCTCAAACTGTATGTTAACCCCTGAAGCCTCCTTGGCTGGAAAGGGTTAACCTTGTTCTCCAGCACACACACCTCATTCAGTTCTCCCCCTCCTCTCCGTTAAATCTTCTAACCTTTAACTCCACCCCCACTGTAGTGTGGTCACTGTGGCAGAAGCATGGCATTCACGAATGGCTTCAGACACCAGTAGGGGGTGCTCCAAGACTGATTTATTGATGCCTTAACATCTATGATTCACAAAGGAAGAAACAGATTAATTCAGGTCTTAGGAAGGGAACTGGATTCAATTATTCTTCCTTTTTCTCTCACAGATACAGAGTGGTTCATACACCACTATTCTCATTTTGACATGTTTAATGGGTTTTCCAGTATAATTAGTATAATTATAATTATAATTATAATTTTCCAGTATAATTTTCCTTCCAATAAATTGGCAGCTTCTTTACCTCTTTTGCTTCTACCAGTACCTAATTTTTTTTCTCGAGATCCCATCCCCTCTGCTCCTACAATCTTCACTGATGGTGGAAAAAAGGGAGATGCTGCCCTTATATATTATCGAGACAAGCAATATCCCAAATCTCTCTTTACTGAGCAGCCTGATAATTACCCTCAGTAAAAAGAACTTTATGCTGTTTTCCTTGCATTAAAAGCTGTACCAGAATCCTTCAACCATTTTTCTAACAGTGTATATACTGTTAACTTACTTCTATGGCTTGCTCATTCTTATGTGAGAATTGATGACAATGCACTTTTTCCTCTCTTAATTAAAATTGCCTCTATGCTCTGTTCTTGAACCCAACCACTGTATGGTCAACACCTTAGTTCCCATGGCTCTCTTACTGGTTCCCTGTCCAAAGGGAATCCTGCAGCTGACCACCTCACCTCCACTGGAATTCTCCTAGCCTCTGTCTCTAATCTTGCTGATTTTAATTCTCTAACCCATGTTAATCTTAAAGGCCTTTGAGCTCGATTTCCTGATATTCCTCTAACACAGTTGAAATGTATTATTGCTACATGATCCTCCTGTGTAGGTCTAATCAAGACATCTGCTATTCAAATTCTTTGTGTTAACCCCTGAGGCTTAAAAGCCAACACTGTTTGGAAAATTGATGACACCCACTTACCCAAATTTGGCAAACAAAAATATGTGTTTGTCTCAATTGATACCTTCTCTAAGTTTATGTGGGCAACAGCTCAGATGGGAGAAAGCTCAAAAGAGCTTATAAACCATATGCTCTCCTGTTTTGTTGTAATGGGCATTCATCTTTAACTTAAAATGGACAATGGACCTGCTTTTACCAGCAAACAATTTAAAGATTTTTGTTCCCTTTGAAACATTACTCATACTACAGGCATTCCCTATAATCTACAGGGACAAGACATTTTCAGTAAGGCCCATCAAAGCCTTAAGGCACAATTAAATAAAGAAAATGGAGGAATATACCCCCCAATATCCAGCTGGAAAAAGCTTTAACTACATTAAATCTCCTTAATATTTACAAAAACTCAAACCAACCTCCTATTATTCTTCACTGGCAAACACCATCCACTCTCCCAGCTATTAAGGTCAAATGGAAAGACCCACTCGATAAAATTTGGAAAGGGCCTGACCCCCTATTGACCATAGGGAGGGATTTCCCATGCGTGTTTCCACAGAATTACTCAAAACCTGTCTGGCTTCCTGCCCGCCATGTTTGGCAATGCCCACATGATGGCGCTGCTATCCCTGAGGAACAAGAAATACTGCAAGAGGACTGGCTGCAGGACGCACCCCAGGACCCATAATATGACAGGGCGGAATCTGAAAACTCTGGTTCACAGAGCCCTCTCCCCCTTTCTCATATTATATGCTATGACTGGCCAGTTGTGTTTTGTGAGTGACTTGAATGACCAAAAAAACTTTTTTTTGAGTAAGTTGAATGAACAAAAATTTTTGTGAGAACTATTTTGATCAGAGTACTCTGAAACTTATTTGATTTTATATAAAAATGCTGGATATGGCCATGGTTTCTGGAGAAGTCCAGAAACAGTCCAAAAATACGTTCTTCTCATCTTTTGATTGTTTTTGTCTTGGTATAATATGAAATGTTTAGTCTTACACTGTGTGAGTAAAGATGGTTCAACTAAGACAGTAAAGATCTAAATCCGTGTTTGAAATGATATGTCTTCGTAACAAAGGTTTTTCTCCTCCTGTGTGTTATAAACTACATGTTTGTGTGTGTGTTTCAAGTTTGGTAAACATTGACTTTATGGTTAAAAGTGTAATTTAAAGCTACATTCTTACCAGGCAGAGTTAAATGAAGTAGTTTTCAACACAATACTTACAAAGGTAAAATTAATTTGCTAAAGTAACTGAGTTAAAGTTAAAGTTAAAGACTAAAAATTTAACGTGACAATTCATCTCCAAAATTAAAATACAAATTCCCTATACAGGACATTTTTGGAGGGCCACCAAAAGTGCCCTGTAAACTAATCTTGTGGAAATTAATCCACAACAAATCTGGCATCAATCTGACATTGTAAATGTTCAAAAAAAAAAAAAAAAACATTGCCACTAGAATGTGTAAACACTCTAAGTAACTTGAGTTTGTTTAAAGTTCAAGGTCAAAAATAGTTAAAAATCAATATATATTTTAACTAAATTTGGTTAAAAGATCCTGATGTACAGAGACTGATAAACAAGGTCACATAAGATGACATTTAAACAAAATTATAAAGATACTTAAACCAACTATAATCATCGAGTTATCAATTATAGTAAACTTCTAACTCGTAAAAAGTTTTTTCACAAGTAATTGACTACAACTATGTCAAAGTCTTCACATGAAGAAGCACCTGCTTATATGGTAAGGTGTTAAACTATAAGAAGTTCCTCAATATAAAACTTATGAAAATTAACAACATTCACATATTTTTCTACACTCAGCTGGTGGATCTCATTTTGCCACTATAGGCCTGCCTTTCTCAGCCAATAATTTAAAGACTTTTTCCCTTTATAACATCACCAATACCACAGACATCCCTTACAACCCCCAAAGACAAACAGTTGTTGAGAAGACCTGCCAAACACCTAGGCCTAATTAAGTAAAAAAAAAAGGGATACATCCCCCCAATATTCAGTTGGCTAAGGCACCAACTACTTAAATCTCTTTTAATACATATGAAAATTTTGAACCAGATACCCTGCTAACCATTGGAAGCAGATTTGTTTGTGTTTCCTTCACAGGAATCCCCAGAAAACCATCTGGACCTCTGCACACTCTGACCTTGACCACTAGATGGCACGACTACAGTGGTGCACCCCCTGAAACCCATGATGTGACCTGACACGATCTGAAGAACCTGATTTACAGACTCCAAGGACAGAACTATCTTACTACCTTTTTCTCACCCACTGTTGTCTGCCCTTCCTGCTTCTGCTTCACCTGTCACCTTTTGGCGGTTCTATCTCACTCTCTACAGAGAAGAAAAGTCCCATTGGCTGTCCTCCCTTATGGAGATAGATGTGTGGCATTTATTCCCCTGGTCATTGGCATTGGACTGATGTTTCTGTCAGACTTGCTGGTATACCTTTGGACACTCCCTTTACACTGATGTATTTCTCGAGGACTGACTGTAGCAGTCCATGGACATTACAGCCAGCTGTATCAGGACTTTGGAATGCCAGATCACCCCTCTTGTCCCTCAGCCTATCAGGCCCCCACTCCTCTGCCTTTCAGGAAGCACCCACTTCCACCCATCAGGCAGCCCTCCTCTATGCCTACCAGGCCTCTCTTCAGTCTCACACTTTCTCTTACTACTCTTAATTATCACTCGCTGTCTTATTCCAGTTCTTTTTAAAAAATTCCTGCATGATAACATTCAGGTTTCTGCCCAAAAGGTTTCTGTTCCCCCCTACACTGCTATTCCCCTGACAGAAATTTAGTCTTTTACAGACATTGACCCATTTAACTATGACAATTAAATAAGAAGACAAGGGAAAGATGCAGAAAAATTGTTAGGAGATAGTGGAGCTTGGCAGAGCTTAACCTATGAGATGAGCCCTGCCAGGTAAGTTTCTCTCTCTACAGAGGGGTTGAGCAAAATGGGGGACACATAAATCTCACAAGGTTGGTGATTATGTAGGTCTCCCCTCCCCCACAAAAATTCTACATCTTCCCACTGGAGCCTGGCATTCCTTAAAAATCATTAAGCCTGCTCCACTCTAAATTTCCTATAATGTGGCCATTAGATAAAAGGAAAGGGGGAGGTATTGGGAAATTGTGAAGATGTGGTTGAACACTGGCAGGGCAGACAAACCACTATACTTCCATGCAAGTATTATTTACAAATCCTTTCCATGTTATACCATCAGGGTATTTCTAATTCAGTTAAAACCATTGCAACAGTTGCTAAGGATGCTTCCACATACCCAGCATCCCTTTTGCCTCTCTTCACCCTCTTTCCTAGCCAATCCCGTCCCGACTTGCCACTTCCAATTTTTGCCCTATAAAGCCTGCTGCTATTCGGGTTTTGCCCTCTTTACTCTTCCTGGAGAAGGGCTGGTGAGCATAGCAAGAGGAGGCATCCATTTTGCTAGCTCCAAGTGGCATAAATCTGCTGTGCTCTCACCCAACTGTGGGGTACCCCATGAATAAAGATTAGCATTCCCATTCTGCCACAATTTCTGGTGTCTTCTCTCTCCCATATGCAACCCAACAATAAATGTAATAATCACAGAAATGAAGACAACTATGGAGGAACTGGATATCAGAATTAGGGAAACAACAGATGTTATAGGTAGTTATAAAACTGAAAGGTAGTTATAAAACTGAAAGCTGAAATAGGTGAGCTAAAAGGTCAATTAGCAGAACAAGCTAATACTTTAACTGAACTGAAAAAAGTATCTTCTGGAAGGGAAAACAATTAAAAGAAGCAGAAAAAAAGTATTAGTGAGACAGAAGTTGAGCTAGACAAAATTAAGAGCTAAAAGAACTCAAAAAGAGATTGAGAGACACTTAAAACTACAACAGAGACCTATGAGATGATCTCAAAAGAAGTATAATTCATATAATGGTCTATCAGAGGAAGAAAGAAAAGAAGGGTAGTAAACATCCTACAGGAAATGATATAAAACTTCTCAGACCTAAACCACAGAAAAGTCATTAAGATTAAAGAGGCCCAGAGTATCCCAAACAGAATCAGCCCAGACCTGAAGACACCAAGACACACTATAATTACAATGAAAACAAGCAAGGATAAAGAAAGGATCCTAAAGGCTGCAAGAGAAAAACTAAATGTCACATACAGGGGAAAGTCCATAAGACTATCAGCAGACTTCTCCACTCAAACACTAAAAGCCAGAAAATAATGGCAAGATATCTATCGTGTCCTTAAATAAAATGGGTTTCAACCAAGGACAATATACCCTGCTAGACTTTCATTCCATTAGATGGAGAGATCAAAACCTTCTCAGACAGGTAACAGTTAAAGGAAGTAACCATCACCAAGCCTGCCCTCAAAGAGGATCTAAAAGACCACGTATAAAAAATAACATCACCAAAATACTTGCCATAAATCAGAATAAACTTTAAAATGTTGAATAATGGCACTACAATACATTACATCCATAATGACAATTACTGTCAATGGCTTAAAATCACCAACTAAAAGGCAAGAGAGGATGGATCAGAAATAATAAACCAACCACAAGCTATCAAAATATTTGGGACAATCATAGAATCACACATTAGAGAACAAAAAAGGCTCAAATAAACAATCTAACTGCACACCTTAAGGTCTTAGAGGAAGAGGATCAAACAAACCTAAAGCAACCAGAAGGATGGAAATAACTAAAATTAGAGCAGAAATAAACAGTGTCTAAAGTAGCAGAACCATGCAAAATATCAGTAAAGCCAAATGGTGATTCTTAGAAAAATTAAAGATTGAGAAACCACTAACCAGACTCACAAAGAAACTCAATTAAATAGAATTGTAAACGATAGTTGAGATATCACAACTGAGTCCACAAAAATCCATAAATTCATGCAAAAGTTCTAAAAGAACTATATGCCACCAAGTTAGAGAATCTGGAAGAAATGGAAGAATTACTAGAAACATGCCCTTCCAAAACTGAACCAATAAATACAAAAGCTAAGTAGATTAAACACAGACAAAGAAAACAACACAGCCATTAAGAAGTATCCCAACAAGAAAAGTCCTGGACCAGATGGCTTCACAAACTAATTCTACATACCTTTCAAGAAACAGTTAAAAATCTATATTTCTAAAGCTCATCCACAATTTTGAAGAAAAAGGAACACTTCTTTCCACCTTCTATGAAGCCAGCATCACCCGGATACCAAAACCAGATAGGAAAACAAAAAAGAAACAAAAAAAGAAAACTATAGACTAATATCTCATGCCAAAATATTTAACAAGATCCCAGTCAACTGTATACAGCAGTATATCAAAAAGATTGTTCATCATGACCAAGTGGGATTTATCCCAGGAATTCATGGCAGGTTCAACATATGTAAGTCAATCAATGTCATTCACCAGGTCAACAAAAGCAAAACCTAAAACCACATGACTGTCTCAATAGATGCAGACAAATCCTTTGAAAAATCTAATACCCATTCAGGCTGAAAACACTACAAAAATTGGAATAAATAGGAAATTACTAAAGATAGTGGAGTCCATTTATAACAAACCCACAGTCAACATAATCTTCAGTGAACAGAAACTGTAATAATTCCCTCAAATCAGGGACAAGAGAAGGATATCTGTTATCACCATTACTCTTCAACATAGAATTGGAAATTATTGCCATAGCAATCAGATAAGAGAAAGAAATATAAGATATACAGATAGGAAGAGGAAATGTCAAGCTCTCACTATTTGCAGATGATATGATAGTATACATAGAAAAACCTAAAGAATACAGCAGAAAAATACTGGAATTTATGAGGCAACATAGCAAGGTGTCAGGATACAAAATCAATGTGCAAAAATCAGTGGCATTTATTTATGCAAACACTAAATCTTAAGAAGAAGACATCCATAAACCACTCCCATTCACTGCTGCAGCAAAATCAATAAAATATCTCGGAATAAACCTGACCAAAGAAGTGAAACACCTTTTACTGAAATCTATGAGTCACTATTCAAGGAAATAGAAATTGATACCAAGAAAAGGAAAGACATCCCATCCTCATGGATTGGAAGATTTAATAACATCAAAATGAATATTCTCCCCAGAGCCATATACAAATTTAAGATAATACCCATCAAAGTTCCACCAAGCTTCTTTAAGAGAGTAGAACATAAACTACAGTCATTTATTTGGAACCAGAAAACACCCAGAATTACCAAAATATTCTTGAGGAACAGAAACAGAAATGGAGGCATCACACTCCCAGATCTCAAACTATAGTATAAGGCCATCATCATCAAACAGCCTGGTACTGTAATAAAAATAGGCATACAGACCAGTGGAAGAGAATTAAAAGTCCAGAACTAAACCCCTACACCTATGGGCATCTAATCTTTGATAAGAGGGCCAAAAAATTAAATGGAGGAAGGAGTCTCTCTTCAATAAATGGAGCTGGGAAAACTGGGTTGAAACATGCAGAGGAATGAAACTGAACCACTTTCTCACTAGAAACAAAAATCAACTCCAAATGGACAAGGACTTGGATGTTAGACCAGAAACTATCAAATACTTAGAGGAAAGTATTGGTGGAACACTTTCCCACCTTAATCTCAGGGACATCTTTGATGATACAAACACAATTGCAAGGAAGACTACAGCAGAGACAAATCAATGGGACTACAACAAATGGAAAAGCTGCACAGCCAAAGAACCTATCACACAAACAAGGAGATCCCTCACAGAGTGTAAGAAGAACTTCACATGCTATACATCAGACAAGAGACTAATCACCAAAATATACAAAGAGCTCAGAAAACTTAGGAACAAAAAAGCAAATGACCCAATCCAAAAAGGGGCTAGGATATGAACAGAACATTTACTACAGAAAGGATCAGGGGACTCAGGCGGCAGTGCAGCGGGTTAAGCACACATGGTGCAAAGTGCAAGGACCGGCATAAGGATCCCAGTTTGAGTCCCCGTCTCCTCACCTGCAGGGAAGTCGCTTCATAGGTGGTGAAGTAGGTCAGTAGGTGTCTATCTTTCTCTCCTGCCTTTCTGTCTTCCCCTGGTCTCTCCATTTCTCTCTGTCATATCTAACAGTGACTACATCATCATCAACAATAATAACTACAACAACAAGAGCAACAAAAAGGGAAAATAAATAAATAGAAAAAAATTTTAAAAGAGAGCCAAAAGGCCAGAAAACACATGAAAAATTGCTCCAGGTCACTGATTGTCAGAGAAGTGCAAGTAAAGACAACATTGAGATACCACCTCACCCCTGTAAGAATGGCATACATCAAAAAAAAAAAAAAAAACAGTGGGATCAAATGCTGGAGATGTTGTGTGGACAGAGTAACCTTTCTGCACCGATGGTGGGAATGTAAACTGGTCCAGCCTATATGGAGAGCAGTCTGGAGAACTCTCACAAGGATACACATGGACCTACCATATGACTCAGTAATTCCTCTTTGCGGATATACCCCAAGGACCCTATAACACCCAACTAAAAAGATATTTGTACAGCTATGTTCATAGCAGCACAATATATAATAGCTAAGAACGGTAAGCAACAAGCAACCCAGGTGACCAACAATAGATAAGTGGCTGAGAAAGCTGTGGTATATATATATATATATATATAGGTATGCTTCTAATTTTGCTTCTAAAAGCCCCTTCTATTTCACTGGTTTAATCCCCCCTGCTTAACACTGTATTCTATTTACATAACCACTGTTAACTAAGCACTGCCTTGCCTGCAGGGCATTGGTTTAATCCTCACTGGTTCATGATGTGTTTTTGCTCTTCCCCCTCTCCTAATACACCCTGATTTGCACCAGTCACTTTTTACTCCACCCCCTCTACATCACATACTGTTTCCACCCTACTTGGCCAGTATACATAAGGACAGGATTGTGATTAGAGATAGCATACCTTAGATTGTACTTCATTCCACATGAATAAAGAGATACTGCTTCCCAGCTCAGCCATGAGTCCCTGGTCATCTGTCTCCCACCCACAAAGCTCCCACCCACTGGCACCCTGAAACAAGGACATGAATCTCGGATCCACACACATGCAGCAGACCAAAGAAGACCAGATAAGTAAAGCTGCTATGGCCTGCCTTTCTACTTATGAAGAGGTTTTCCAAAGCCTCTACTGTTTCATCATGAGACAGTTTCTCTGTCTCTGGAAAATTTTGCTCTGGGCCACACTTTGATTCCCTGACCAGGAACTTTGGTTTCTTGTGACCGTGATCATAGAGCTTGGGAGATGCATGGAGATTTATCCTTGGACTTTCTGGATTCCCTCTCCCATGTTTCCCGAGGAGAAGGATTACATTTTGCTCCTGGCCACATTTTAATTCTTTATGACCATGATTGTAGAGTTTGGGATATGCATGGAGATTTCCCCTGGGACTTTTTGGACTTCCTCTCACATGTTTTCCTCAAAGAAGGACTACTCTAACTTGAGAAGTATTCTCCAGTACTCTGGCAGTCCCCAAGAATGGAGACACGTGGTTAGTTCTAACCTCCTGATTGGATTATTTCTTTAATGAGAAGACACTTTCAAAAATGGGTGCCTGCAATCCTGCAGGAATAGTCAGAAGCATCCTAAATGGAATTTTGAGGAGTTTTTTGGACTAGGATACCCTCTGGGGACTCATGATGCTGCATGGTGAGATCTGGATAATTTGGTTCAAGTTGTGTTTTGTAAGAGAGTGATTTGAATGACTGAATTTTTGTATGACATTGACTTATAAAATGTTGGATGCAGCCATGATTTCTAGACATCCAGAAACAATCCAAAAATTGTTTTTTCCTCTTTTGATATTTTTTACGTCTTGGTATTAATGTGAAACATTTAATCCTGAAAACTGTATGAGTTATGGGTGGGGCAGATAGTGCAATGATTCTCATGCCTGAGGCTTCTAACTGTGGTTCTTCTATTTACCTTTCCACATTTTATTGAGTTTAAACTGTTTTAACAACCTTGAATTCATATTAGAAAGGACTTCCAATTACAGTGAAGTTATCAGTTATAGTAAACATTTAATCTGCTACAAGTTTTGTTTGACAAGTAAGTGAATTACAGCTGTTAAGTCTTCACATGAAAAAGCATCCACTCAAATGAAATCCCAGAAATCCATTTGGACCCCTGTTCTCTGATGTTGCCCACAAGATGGCATGACTACAGCAGCCCCCCCGAAACCCAGGATGTGACCTGACATGACCTGAAGAAACAGATTCACAGACTCCAAATCTCACTCTCTACAGAAAAGCAGAATTCCAGTGGCTGACATTCCCCATTGAGACAGACTTGCAGCGTTTCATCCCCTTGAATTTCTTCTGTGGTCATCTGCTTTGGACTGACACTTCTACTTGACTTACTGGTACACCTCTTGGACGCTTTATACAACTTTACAGCTGCTTCCCTTTACACTACTGGGTTTCTCAAAGACTGACAAGCAGCAGTGCATGGACTTTGAAGCCAGAGCCTTGGGACTCTATAGGCCACACCTCATCACCTGCAGGCTCTGCCCTCAGAGTCAGGAAACCTCCCCTCCTTATTAGGTCCTGCACCCAGAGGCAGGAAACACCCTTTGAGGCAGTAAATGCTCCCCTCAGGTCTCCCCTTGGCATCACACTGGTTCTTGCTGCTCTCCTAGTTCATTCCTCCATGTCTTGTGCCAGTTTTTTAGAAAGTGCCTGTACTATATAGGTTTATGTTCACCCCACACTCCTGATACTATGGCCATTAGTTAAAAATAAAGGGGGAATTGTTGGTATGCTTCTAATTTTGTTTCTAAAAATGGCTTCTGTTTCATTGGTTTAATCCTCCCTGATTGACACTGTATTCTATTTACATAACCACTGTTAACTAAGCACTACCCTGACTGCAGGGCATTGGTTTAATCCCCACTGGTTCATGATGTGTTTTTGCTCTGCCCCCTCTCCTAGTACACCCTGATTTGCACCAGTCACTTTTCGCTCCACCCACTCTGCCGGGATAGCCTGAGGGTATTTCTTCCCGAGCTAGTGCTCTCTGGCTTGGAGAGAACTCAACTGGAGCCGATCTAGGCTGCTGCGTGGGAGAGGGATCAGGAACTCGTGCCGCACTAACTTCCGCAGGAGATACACTCTGGAACTCTCGGAGCTGGAAAGCAATTTCCAGGTGTCTTTAATCAGAAGAGCAGCTGTTTTTATACTCTCCAAGTATGGTGGAAACAGGATGTGATATAGAGAGGGTGGAGACAAAAGTGACTGGTGAAAATCAGAGTGTGACAAGGAGGGTGCAGAACAGGTGAGAATCCTATCACTGAACCACCAATGCCCTGGAGTGCTTTATGTAAAAGTGATTTATGTAAATAGACCAAAGCTTTGGATCAGTAAATCCCTATATAGGCATATGGTTAAGCAGAAGCCAGGGGGAGGTGGCATACTACCCAACGCCACTCTACATCACATACTGTTTCCACCCTACTTGGCCAGTATATATAAGGACAGGATTGTGATTATATTTAGTTTTAGTTTAGTTTAGTTTTAGATGGCTTAGATTGTGCTGTGTTCCACATGAATAAAGAGATACTGCGTACAGCTCAGCCATGAGTCACTGGTCATCTGCCTCCTACACATGAAGATAGCCCGGCACATATATATATATGTGTGTGTGTGTGTGTGTGTGTGTGTGTGTGTGTGTGTGTACACAATGGAATACTATGCAGCTATTAAGAACAATGAAAGCATCAAAGCACCTTCTCTCACCAATCTTGGACAGAGCTAGAAGGAATTTTGTTAAGTGAGCTATGTCAGAAAGATTAAGATGAATATGGGATGATCCCACTCATCAACATAAGTTAATAAATAAGAACAGAAAGGGAAACTAAAAGCAGGATTTGACTAAATCTGAAGTAGGGCACCAAAGTAAAAACCCTATGGTGAGAGTGAGGGTGGATATTTGGCTCCCTGGTGCAGTGGGGTGGGTGGGATGGGACACAGTATTTTGGTGGTGGTAATGGTGTTTATGTACACTCATGTTAATTTGTAGTCATCTAAATCACTATTTAAGTAATATGAGAGGGGGGAAGTTGATTGTATGTCTCAAACATTTTAAAGCTCAGACTGAGAATTTTTAAAACATAGGCTGAATCTTTGATATGCTGATTCTCTCAAAAGCCTAGACCAAGGAGAACAGAAGCAACTGGGGGCACAGCTATATACAAATAATGTCAAAGGATATAAATTATGGTGATGTTGCATATTATGCAGCAAATCCTAACAAAGGAATTTTTCAAAGTTAATTCAATTACCAAACAATGTGATTATAATAACTATCTGTTGTCTTCTTGAACACTAAGACTGCAGGAACCTCACATTTCCCCTATAGAGCCTATATTTCCCCCAGTCCTGGAATCTTAGAGTGGGACACACTTTCCTGCATGCTTCTCTCGATTCATATCAAACAATACTGCATTTGCCAACCCCAACCTAATCAACAAAATGAGTACCACCTCAGCATGCTTCACTTCAGACTGTGTCCAGAGACTTCACGTGTAGAATGACAACCATCCAGCTTCATTTCTTGGGTGAGACCTTTCCTTTCATAGCATTCTCTAATTCCATTCCAGGCAGTTCACTTCCTTACAAAGTCCCAAAACCTAGATATAGACTAGATCCCGTGAGATAGAGCATATGTTCACACTTATCCATAAACTAGGGCAAAATATATATCTGAAAGCAAAAGTACATAATAGTCTGCAGTGAGTACCCCCCAACACTTCATCTGCACAATTCCAGCCTTTAGGTCCATGATTATTCAACATTTTTTTTGGCTTTGTATGTTAACTCTCTTTTCAGCCACCAGGTTCCAGATGCCAGCATGATGCGGATCAGACTTCCCTGGACAGAAGACCTCACCAATTTGTCCTGGAGCTCGCTTCCCCAGAGCCCCACTCTACTAGGGAAAGATAGAGGCAGGCTGGGAGTATAGATTGACCAGTCATGCCTATGTTCAGCAGTGAAGCAATTACAGAAGCCAGACCTTCCAACTTCTGCATCCCACATGAACTTGGGTCCATACTCCCAGAGGGATAAAGAATAGAAAAGCTATAAGGGGAGGAGATGGGATATGGAGATCTGATGGTGAGAATTATGTAGAGTTGTACCCTTTTTATCCTATGGTTTTGTTAATGTCTCCTTTTTAAAATAAATAAATAAATAAATAAATAGGTAAAAGAAGGAAGATATTCTACCTTCTGCACCCCATAATGTTCCTGGGTCCATGCTCCCAAGGAAAAATTTCAAGGGAGGGGATGGGATATGGAACTCTTGTAGTGGAAACTGTGTGTAATTGTATGATTTTACCCAGTGGTTTTTTCTCTATTTTTAAATTTTATAAATGAATTAATAACAATAAAAACCTGTGACAGGTAAATGTTTCTCCAATCCATAGCAATAATAAGTTAAAATAGATATGATATATATTCTGTTTTAAAAATAATTTTACATGTATTTAATACCAATAAATTATAATAGGTGGAATATTAAAAAAGAAAAATAAATGGACCAACCTATAACCCAGTTCTTTCTTTCCTGAATGTTTTCTCAAAAGAATCAATAACATCTAATAGAATAGTTCTATTTACCCCTAAGTTTATAGCAGCACAATTTCTATTAGGCCATACATGGAAACAAAACAATTGTCTACTGACAGATGAATCAGATGAATGTGTGTGTGTGTGTGTGTGTGTGTGTGTGTGTTTATGTGTGTGTATGTCTGCTGGGAAATTGTGCAGATGCAGTCACATCTGCCATGTTGTGCCCTCAGGGCACTGTTGATTCCCCACGATAGTTGGAGTGCTCTGGTTACTCCTCCCGCTTCCCATTCTCATAAGAGTTATTATCCTACCCTGGAGTGCTATGGTTATTCCTCCCCCTTCCCATTCTCACAAGACCTATTCCCTTAAAAGCCCTACTTCTTCCACACCTCTCTCTCGCCGGCCATTCACTTTGGTGGTTAGACGCAGGGAAGGTTGCTGCATGAGGCAGCCATCTTTGCTACCTCCACGTGGCCCAAGCTGCTTCTCTCTCACACAACTCTGAGGTGCCAGCCCAAATAAAGATTTGTGTTCCCTCTTCTCTCTGGATCTCCTCTCTCTCTTCTCCACAGCGCAGCTCGACATGTGTCCATGAAGGTCACTTCACAAGGGGTGAAGCAAGTCTGGACATGTCTATATTTCTCTCCCTCTATCTTCCCCTACCTTATCAATTACTCTCTCTCTCTCTCTCTTTCTCTCTCTCTCATATTCAGTAAACATGGGAAAAATATGTCCACCAGGATAAATAGATTCATAATGCTGGCACAAGACCCAGTGATAACCCTGGAATCAAAAGAAAAAAAAAAAAGAAAGAAAAAGTGCTATATATAGGCTAGATAGTGGTGAGCCTGCTTGAGTGTACATGTTACAATACACAAAGCTGAGGGTTCAACATTTCCGACCAAACCTGCAGGGGAATAGCTTCCTGAGTGTTGAAGCAGGGCTATAGGTGTCACTCTGTCTCTCTCACTCTCTACCTCCACATCTATCTCAATTTCTGGCTGTCTCATTCCAATAAATAAGAAAAGATAGTTAACAATTATAAGAAAATGTGGTGTATGAACACAGCAGTTAAAAATGATAGAGTTGCCTTATCTTGAAGGCAACATACTGACTAAAGTCAAAAAGAGAAGGAGAAACACATCACTATCTAACTTATAGTTTGGAAGATAAGAGAAAAAAAAGAGAAGAAAAAGCACAAAGTGAAGATTAGGCTTGTATGATATATTTCATCAAAGCAATGGACTCTAGGAATTTAGGGGGATATTAGGGGTATAGAGAACCTTGAGGTCTATTCCATAAAGCATACATGATAAGAAATTGTACCCATATTCTTTATAGATTTTTAAAATATTTCTTTATTTTCTTTTTTATCCTTGCTATTATTATTTTTGTAGTTATTATTGTTGTTTTTATTGATGTACTTGTTAGATAGGACAGAGAGAAATCAAGAGAGGAGGGGAGACAGAGGGGGGACAGAAAGACACCTGAAGACCTGCTTCACCTCTTGTGAAGTGACTCCCCTGCAGGTGGGGAGTCAAGGGCCTATTTTTAACACTTACACTACAAAACATTAACCTTCAAAGAAGAATGGAAAATATTATAATTAGCACATTTCAAAAATTCCAGACCCCACAAACATTTAGGCACTTACCTTATTTTAAATCTTATCTCCACTTGAAAATGCTGTTGCTTGTAATGAGATGAACTTGGACTCTCTTTGATATTTTATTGACTTAAGCTAGTGTTTTCCAGTGAGAACTATATACAACTAAAAACTCTATCGTGGAAAATGAGAGATCTAGATAATAAATATAGCATAGTAGTAATGCAAACAAAACACAACAACACACAAAAACCCAAGCAAAAATATTGTGCCTGAATCTCCAGGTTTCAGTGATCAAGCCCCTGCATCCCCATAAACCAAAGTTGAGGTGCTCTCATTGGTAGGAAGAAGTTGAAAAACAGGATCATAAAATATTGACCAGAACTTGGACTAGAGTTGCTGCATTTTATTAAAATAAAAGACTCTAGGATGAGTGGTGAGGGTGTTCAGGTCCTGGAACATGATGGCAGAGGACCTAGTGGGGGCTATATTTTTATTTGGAAAACTGGGAAATTTTAAGCATATCCAAACTATTGTATTTACTGTCACATGTAAAACTTTAATCCCCCAATCAAAAAATAAAATAAAATAAAAAATAGAGCAGTGAGTGAGGGTGGGGAGGGAAGAGAGCATAATGTGGATAAGCAAATTAAAGTAAGGTCTTAGAGATTTTTTGCTTGTTTCTGTGCAGGACAAACAGATGGGTGAGTGAGGGTGAAGAAGAAGCACTCCATGTGTAACTGTATTTGGGTCACTACTCCAGATCTGTCAGATCTTGTCTGAGGAAGAACTATTCTCCTAGGAAGGTACATATTATGTCCACATGCATGGTCTCATTCAGTTATATGACAGAACATATGCTAGGATATACATGTTTACAAACCCCAACTGTCAGCAATGAGGCTTATATTAGACTCATACAATTTGTCTGGTAAAATATCACCTGGAGCACAACAAACAATTAAGAGAAGATTTTGTTTCTGCAATGGTGACGTCAAGTCTAAGATTATTAATCAGGACACTAAATTGAAAGATTCCTCCCTGTTCTGATATAGACCAGGTCCCATGAGATAGGGCATATGTTCACATGTATCTATAAAGTAGGACAAAATATACACCTGAAAGCAAAATTACACAATAGTCTACAGTGAGTCAGTATGACGTTCATAATGAAATAGGGTCCACTTAGACTTAGATACTCTCCTCACCCATTTCCTATTATACTTCCCTCACTCACTCCCAAGCTATCCTTATCAAAGTAAGGACTTCAAAAGCTGAATTAAGAGCAAGAGACTGGCATACTTTAAGGATAACTCTTTAGTCACTATCAGGTCACCCCATCATCTGGGGCCCTAGTTGGGGAGTCCTGAGATTCTCAAGGAGACATGATGGGCCTAGACTTTGAATAAATCCCTCTCTCTTTTGTTACCTGTCATCTGTATCAGAAACAAAAAAGCACTCAACTTGGATCAACAATGGTAGATAATGTTTCATCCTCTGAAGGGAGGCTGGACAACATACTCTATGCTACACCTGAGGAAGATTGGTCCAGATATTGGGGCAGCTTGCAACATTCCTACTGATGACCACAGACTGTGAGCTCAGATCTACAGGGATACAGAGGTCATATAGGCTCCTAGGCTCAATATGGGCCCCAGATAAGATCAAATTGATGGGGTTTAGAGTCAACAATATTTATATACCTTTCCCATATTAGGGATCTACTCTCTTCCTTGATCCAGCTTTCTGGTCCTTTTTCCAGCCATGACATCATCTCCCCAGACAATAACATGGATCCACCTGAATATCATATTTCAGGCTTAAGGGGAAAATGTGTAGCTACAGGCCCTTTGGAATATAACTAAAATAAGCCTACTAGCTATCTACTGAACAGAGACCCCCCAACTCTCCATCTGCACTAGTCCAATAACTTATTTGGTTTTATATGTTACCTATATTTTCAGCCTCGAAGTTCAGATGCTAGCATGATGCCAACCTAATTTCCCTAGAGAGACAACCCCACCGATGTGTCCTGGTGGTCTGATTCCCCAGAACCCCACCACACCAGGGAAAGAGAGAAGTAGGCAGAGAGTATGAATTGACCTGTCAATGCCCGTGTTCAGCAGGGAAGCAGTTAAAGAATACAGATCTTCAACCTTCTACATCCCACAATAACCTTGGATCAATACTCCCAGAGGGTTAAAGAATAGAAAAGCTATCAAGGGGTGGGATAGGATAGGGATTTCTGGTGGTGGGAATTGTGTGGAGTTGTACCCCTCTTATCCTATCATTTTGTTAATGTTTATTTTTCATAAATAAATTAAAAATGTTAGAAGAAGATGACTAGAGGGCTCTGAAACCAAACTCTTTCAAAATGCAGAGAGAAAAGAGGAGAAAAGGAAAGACATTCAGAAATAGTAATAGGTGTTAAGTGTAACTTAAAAAGGAACAGAGGATTTCTACTGACAACATGGAACCATAGTAACCCTATAGGCAAAAAAAAAAAGAAGAAAAATTAAAAAGTAAAGAAAGAAAGAACAGTAAATATGTGGTAATTAGGCCAAATGTTCAATGACAAAAATATCCTGAAAATATATAAGCACAAAAAACAAATATATCTAAGACTTCTGGTATCTGCAGTGCAAGAGCTGGAGCTCAGGGAGGGTTAAAATGCCATTGGTGTGACACATGGGTCTGAGGAAGCAGACACTCGGATGTCAAGAATCTATAGCAAGTTAACTTTTTTCTATTTCATTCTAAGGTGTGATTTAATGGGCATTCTGTTTTGTGGTGACTGTTATTTATTGTGGTGACCCTGTGCACATCCCACCAGAGCACAGAAATGACTCCTGACCTCCAACAGGGTAAAAACTTGGAGATTCTCACTGCGTTGGTACTGATCAATTATATTCCCCAGCTCTTACTCAGACAGAGGCATGTCCTGACTTATGAACAATTATTTCTTATGAATATGCAAATAACCTGGGATCTCTGGAGTGAAATGCAGACCAAGGTGTCCTGAGAACATTACTCACAAACACCACCTACCTAGGATTCCTCAGAGCACATCCTCCATCATGCAATGGAGCTGGAGAGTCATCTTTTTGGTGGCAGTTGCTGCAAGTAAAGTCCCCAGTACTTGGAGGGAAGAAGGGAATAGAGTCAATTAATGGCTGACATCCATTGTTGTCTTCTCACAGGTGTGCACTCCCAGGTTCAACTGACCCAGTCTGGGGCTGAGGTGAGGAATCCTGGTACATCTGTCAAGTTATCTTGCAAAGCTTCTGGATACACTTTCACCAGATACTACATGCACTGGGTGTTACAGGCCCCTGGAAAAGGCCTGGAATGGATGGGAAGGATTAATCCTAAAACTAGTAATACAAATTATGCCCAGAAGTTCCAGAGCAGAGCCACCATGACAGCAGACACATCCTCCAACACAGCCTACATGCAGCTGAGCAGTCTGAGTTTTGAGAATACTGCTGTGTACTACTGTGCAAGAGACACAGTGAGGACAAGTGAGGGTGAGCACAGGCAAAAACCTCCCAGCATGGAAAACAGAAGTTGTTGAAGTTGGTGCTCATAACCAGCAGAGGGCGAGCTGATCACATGGGCACACAGATTTCCTCCAGAAATAGGTGCAGCTGGACATTTAGGGCTGTTTCTTTTTCTCTTTCTTTCTTTTTTTCTTTCTTTCTTTCTTTTTTTTTTCCTGCCAGAGTAAGGAAGTTCCTTTCCAGCTGTCAGTTACTTAGAATTTTATATTTTAAGTGCTGTGACTACCGGCCACATTGCTTAATAAGATAAACACATTGATATATAGTAAATGCAGGAATACTTTCACATGAACTAAAGACAGGGTAGAAACGAAACAGAACCAGTGCAGATGTGCAGGTGCAATATAGACACTCTGTCTTTCCATAAATAAAGTAGCTACTACTAGTTAGTCATATTTCAGAAAAAGGCTCAGCAGTAGTCATGATGTTTTCTCAAGTCTAATTGTGGAAAATGGCTCCATGTTTCCCTGTAATGACCCTCAAAATAGTGTTACACTTAATGTCATGACATTCAAGGAGATATTAAAGTTGATCTCCTTACACACACACACACACACACACACACACACACACACACACACACACACACAAACACACACATCAGATAACAGACCACAGGGAAAATTTTGGGGCCATATAAATCATTATTAATTTCATATGAGAGGGTAAAATGGATCGGATGTCTCCAAATTTTTAATTCACAGACCATAGGCTGAGTCTTTGAAATGTTGACTCTTGTAAAAGCTTAGACCAGGGAGAAAAGAAACAACTGGTGGCATTACTCTATAAGACACAGCTATATACAAATAATGTCAAAAGACATAAATTATATTGATGTTGTATATGATACAGCAAATCCTAACAAAGGGATATTCAAAGTTAACCCAATTGCCAAATAATTTGAATACATCAAATCTGTTTATTGCCTTTTTAATTGCTAAGACAGCAGGAAAGTCCTGCTTCCTCTATAAAGTTCAAATCTCCCCCAGTCCTGGAACCTCTAGGGTGGAGCTCACTTTCCTGCCTGCTTCTATCAATTCATACAAAATGATACTGCATCTGATGATCCCAACTTAATCAACACAACAAGTACCACCTGAGCAAGCTTTACTTCAGACTGTGTCCAGAACATCAGGCCTGGAATGTTAACCTTTCAGCCTCATTACTCAGGTGAGACATTTCCTTTCATAGGATTCTCTAATTCCATTTGAGGTGGTTCACTTCCTAACAAAGTACCAAAGCCTAGATATAGACCAATTCCCATGAGATATGGCATATGTTCACATGTAACCATAAATTAGGGCAAAATATATACCTGAAAGCAAAGGTGCACAATATTCTGCAGTGAGTCAGTATATACAGCAAGCAAGTAGAAAGACCTTAAAAGACACCATAAAGTTCCTAGTTAAATAGTGTCTACATAGTCTTAGATACCCTCCTCACCTACTTCCTAAAATACCTCCTTCACTCACTCCAAAGATAACCTTATCAAAGCAAGGACTGCAAAAGTCTCTTGCAAAAGAGCAAGAGACTGGCATACAGTGCTTCCTTAGTCACTATCAGGCTACCCCATCAGCTTTGCCCTATTCAGGGATTCCTGAGATTCCCAAAGAGACATTATGGGCCTAGACCTAGAATAAATCCCTCTCTCCACTGCTACCAGTCATTTCTATAAGGGAAAACACAACAGACCCCTCAGTGGGCCTCCATAGGGCCTTTCCCTCAACATGGATAAACAATGGCAGAGAATATTGCATCCTCTGAAGGGAGGCTGGAAAAAAAACTCTATGTTCTACCTGAGGAACATGGGTCCTGAAACTGGAGAAGCTTATAAAGTTCCTACTTGGGGAGCAAGGACATGGATGTTAGACCAGAAACTATCAGATACTTAGAGGAAAATATTGGCAGAACTCTTATCTGCATACATTTTAAAGACATCTTCAATGTAACCAATCCAATTACAAAGAAAACTAAGGCAAGGATAAACCCAAGGGACTATATCAAATTAAAAAGCTTCTGCACAGCAAAATAAAACACTACTCAAACCAAAAGACCCCTCACAGAAGGGGAAGAATGTGAGAAGATCTTTAGATGTCATACACCAGACAAGAGGCAAATAACCAAAATATATAAAGAGCTTGCCAAACTCAACAACAAGAAAACAAATAACCCCATAAAAAAATGGGTGGAGGACATGGACAGAATATTCACCACAGAAGAGATCCAAAAGGCTGAGAAACACATGAAAAAATGCTCCAAGTCTTTGATTGTCAGAGAAATACAAATAAAGACAACAATGAGATACCACTTCTCTCCAGTGAAAATGTCATAAATCAGAAAAGGTAACAGCAGCAAATGCTGGAGAGGTTGTAGGGTCAAAGGAACCCTCATGCATTGCTGGTGGGGATATAAGTTGGTCCAACCTCTGTGTAGAACAGTCTGGAGAACTCTCAGAAGACTAGAATTGGACCTACCCTATGATCCTGAAATTCCTCTTGTTGAGATAGATCCTAAGGAACCCAACAAACCCATCCCAAAAGATCTGTGTACACATATGTTCTTGGCAGCACAATTTGTAATAGCCAAAACCTGGAAGCAACCCAGGTGTCCAACAACAGATGAGTGGCTGAGCAAGTTGTGGTATATATACACAATGGAATACTACTCAGCTGTAAAAAATGGTGACTTCACCGTTTTCAGCCGATCTTGGATGGACCTTGAAAAAATCATGTTGAGTGAAATAAGTCAGAAACAGAAGGATGAATACGGGATGATCTCACTCTCAGGTCGAAGTTGAAAAACAAGATTAGAAAAGAAAACACAAGTCGAACCTGAAATGGAATTGGAGTATTACACCAAAGTAAAAGACTCTGGGGTGGGTGGGTGGGTGGGGAGAATACAGGTCCATGAAAAATGATGAATGAAATAGTGGGGGTTGTATTGTTAAATGGGAATCTGGGGAATGTAAAAAAAAAAAAAAAAAAGAAGAAGTAGAAACGCAAAGCAGAAATTGACTGAGTTTGGAGTATGGCACCAAAGTAAGAAAGCAGAAGTACACTAGAGTTTGCAGTGAGTACCTCCCTAATACTTCCTCTCCACTTTTCCAAGCTTTGGGTCCATGATTGCTCAAAAATTTGTTTGGCTTTGTATGTTAACTCTCTTTTCAGTCACCAGGTTCCAGGTGTCATCAGGATGCCAGCCAGACTTCCCTGGATTGAAGACCCCACCAATGTGTCCTGGAGCTCAGCTTCCCCAGAGACCCACCCTACTAGGGAAAGAGAGAGGCAGACTGGGAGTATGGACCGACCAGTCAACGCCCATGTTCAGCAGGGAAGCAATTACAGAAGCCAGACCTTCTACCTTCTGCAACCCACAATGACCCTGGGTCCATGCTCCCAGAGGGATAGAGAATGGGAAAGCTATCGGGGGAGGGGGTGGGATATGGAGATTGGGTGGTGGGAATTGTGTGGAGTTGTACCCCTCCTACCCTATGGTTTTGTTAATTAATCCTTTCTTAAATAAAAAATTTAAAAAAAGTGAAAAAAAAATGGTGAGTTCACCATTTTCAGCTGATCTTGGATAGACTTTGAAAAATTCATTTTAAGTGGAATAAGTCAGAAACAGAAGGATGAATATGGGATGATCTCACTCACAGGCAGAAGTTGAAAAACAAGATCAGAAAAGAAAACACAAGTAGAACCTTAACTGGAATTGGTGTCCTGAACCAAAGTAAAAGACTCTGGGGTTGATGGGGGGGGGGGGGAAGAATACAGGTCCAAGAAGAATGACAGAGGACCTAGTGGGGGTTGTATTGTTATATGAAAAACTTGGAAATGTTATACATGTACAAACTATTGTATTTATTATTGAATGTAAAATATTAATTTCCCAATAAAGAAATTAAAAAAAAGAAAAAAAAAAGAAAGTTCCTACTTGGGAGTGGGGCAATAGTGCAGATGGTTAAGCGTGCAGGTGGCACAAAACACAAGGAATGGAGTAAGGATCCTTCTTTGAGCCCCCGGCTACCCACCTGCAGTGGAGTTGCTTCACAGGAGGTGAGGCAAGTCTGCATGTGTCTTTCTCTCCTCTCCAGTTCTCTCTGTCCTATCCGACAATGACAATATCAATAATAACTACAAGAATAAAACAACAAGGGCAACAAAAGGAAATAAATAAATAAATAAATATTAAAAAATGCTTTGTCAGGGAGAGGAGCTGAAATCTTAAAAAAAAAAAAAAAGAAAGAAAGAAAGAAAAGGAAAGGAAAGGAAAGGAAAGGAAAGAAAAGAAAGAAAGTTCCTACTTATGACCACAGTATGTAAGTTCAGATCTACATGGATGCACAGGGGACATATGCTTCTAAGCTGAATATGGTCCCCAGATCATGTCAAATCAATAGGGTTTATAGTCAACAATATTTATACACCTTTCCCATATTTGGGAGCTACTATCTTCCCTAAATCAGCTTTCTGGTCCTTTTTCCAACCATTATCCAATATATCATCTCCCCAGACAATAACTTGGATCCACCTCCATATCAGATATTGTCGGGCTGCACTATGGAGGAGAGATAAATCTGGAGCACACAAATCTTTATTTGTGCGGGCACCTCAGAGTTGGGTGAGAGTGCAGTGGTTCGGGCCATGTGGAGCTAGCAAAATGGCTGCCTCCCACCATGTGCAGCGACCCTCTTCCTTATCCACAGGTGAAGGGGCTAAGAGAGCGAGGGGTGGAAGAAGTAGGGCTTTTATGGGAGAAAGTTGGGACATGATTGGCTAGGAAACAAGGCCCTTGGGGATAGGATCACAGCTCTCGTGGGAGGGGGAGGAGTAAACAAGGCACTCCATGATAGGATAACAGCTCTAGTGGGAATGGGAAGGGGGAGAAGTAAACAAGGCACTCAGGCATTATATTATCAACTATCACAGGGGAATTGACAGTGTCCTGAGGGGACGACATGGTGGATGTGACCCCATCTGCATAATTTCTCAGCAAGATGTCAGGCTCAGGAAAAAAAAACAAACTAGTCTAACCATAGGCTCTTTGGAATATAACTAAAGTAGGACTACTAACTATCTACAAAATGGAGATCCCTCCCCCCCAAGTCTCCATGTAAACTATTCCAGCCTTTAGGTTCACGACTAGTTAACAATTTGTTTGGCTCTATATGTTAACTCTTTTTTCAGCCACCAGGTTACAGATGCTAGCATGATTCCAACTAGACTTAGCTGGGCAGACAACCCCACCAATGTGTCCTGGAGCCCCGCTTCCCCCAGAACCCTGCCCCACTAGGAAAATAGAGAGACAGGCTGGGAGTATGGATCAATCTGTCAATGCCCATGTTCAGTGGGGAAGCAATTACAGAAGCCAGACCTTCCACCTTCTGCACAACATAATGACCCTGGGTCCATACTCCCAGAGCGGTAAAGAATCAGAAAGCTATCAGGCGATGGGGTGGTGGGATACGTAATTCTGGTGGTGTGAATTGTGTGGAGTTGTACACCTCTTAAACTATGATTTTTATCAGTGTTTCTTTTTTATAAATAAAAATTTAAAAAAATACCTTCATTTGGTGGGAATGATAAGAATGATACACAGACACCTGTTTTGGCAGATAAGAAACTGTATGAATGTGACAATTGTCTTGTGATTTTTAAAAATATTTTTAATATTTATTTATTTATTTCCCTTTTGTTGTCTTTGTTGTTTTTTATTGTTGTTGTAGTTATCATTGTTGTTATTTATGTGTTCATTGTTAGATAGGACAGAGAAATGGAGAGAGGAGGGGAAGACAGAGAGGGGGAGATAAAGACAGACACCTGCAGACCCACTTCACCATCTGTGAAGTGACTCCCCAGAAGTGGGGAGGCAGGGGCTTAAACCAGGATCCTTAAGCTAGTCTTTGTACTTCGTGCTATATGGGCTTAACCTGCTCCACTACTTTCCACTCCTATCTTGTGATTTATTATCCCACCATTAAAGTGATTTACAAAAGAAAAAAGTTCTGGGGTCAGATACCAAGTAATTTTTGAAAATACAATGGAAATTGGACATTGTTTCATAAACTCTGATTTTTAAGAAACATTCCATTACATATTCTGTATAACAATGGGAAATTGTATCCACATTATGAAAACAAGTGTAGTCACCAAACTAAATGTATATCTAAATATCTATGTCTTACAACTGTAGTTACAATAACAAGTGTCCTATTCTAGAATAATTTTAGTTGGAAAGATGAATGATTTACAGTAAGTACAGTTCTTGGTACATGTTTAAAATCTGTTTCTGAAAAAAAAAAGATAGAAAAAAGAATAAGAAAAAAGAAAGAACTCTCAACACAACCTATGTCCTCCTTCATAGTCTGACACCAGGACTTGAAACCCTCCCCACCCTAGAGTCATTTACTTTGGTGAAATATACCACGCCCAGTTCAATTTCTAATTTGTGTTTCCCCTTCTGTTCTTAATGCTCATGACTATGAGTGAGATAACCTTGCATGCAACCTTCTCTTTATGGCTTATTTTACTTCACATCATTCCTTGAAGCTCAATACAAGAAGAGGTGGAGACGCTAAGCACTTTTCCATTTCTCAGCCACTATATGTTGTTGGGCACATAAATTGCTTCCAGGTTTTGTCTATTACAACATGCTGTGCTACTTTAAAGATGCTTATCTTTGTAGCAACCAGGCCACTCCATCCCCTGGGGCCCTAACCTGGGAATCCTTGGATTCCCACATAGATATGATGGGAATAGATCTCTAGCATATCCCTCTCTCCACCATCACTGGTAATCTCCATTAAGAATAACACATTACTCCCTACTGTTGGCCTCTACAAGACTTTGCTTTGTACATTCATGTTTATCAGCCACCAAGTTACAGAAGCTACAATGATGGCAATCTCAATTCCCTGGTTAGATGACCTCACCAATGTGTTCTAGACCTGCACTTCACCAGATCCTTATCCCACTAGAGAAAGATAGAAACAGGCTTGGGGTGTGGATACACCTACCAATGCCCATGTTTAGCAGAGAGGCAATTGCAGAAGTCTGACCTTCCAACTTCTACAATCCATACATAATTTTGGTCCATTCCTCAGAGGGAAGAAATAATAGGAAACCTTCTGATGAAGGTGATGGGACATGGAACTCTGGAGGTATGAATTGTATGAAATTATACCCCGCTTATCTAAAAATCATATTGCTCATTATTAAAGTACTAATGAAAAAGAGGAAAAATGTGTTGTGCCATGAATATAGGTGTACACATATCATTTTGTATGGATATCTTTGGTTACTTAGGGATATCCAAAGAAGTATCAGTTCATAGGGCAGGTCCATTCCCAGACTTCCCAGACTGTTCTCCATAGGGTTTCAACCAATGTAATTTCTGACAAGATGCCCAATAAGATTCCTTTGTACCCACAATTCTAAATCATCTGTTGTCATTATCCTTTTTGATATATGGCATTTTCACAAGAGTGAAATAGTGTTTCTTTGTCTTTATATGCATTTCTCTGACAATCAATGTCAAACAAACCAAGAATTATGCTTATTTTTATACATATTCAATGACACATTTCCAATCACAAGAAAGACAAAAACAAAAATAAACTAGTGTGCCCTAAATCAAATTGAAAATTTCTGCACATCAAAAGGAACTACCACTTAAACAAAGAGAACCCTAAGAGAATTGAATAAATTATTTGATTCTATACAACTGACAAAGATTAATAACTTAACTAAATAGCTTCCCACATTCAGCAAACAAATGAACTCATCCAAAAGTGGCAATTGAATATGAACAGATTATTCACCAAAGAAAATATCCAGAAGGCCAATAGACATATGAAAAAAGTGTTGCATGTCCACTCAATCACCAAAGCTATGCTAGAAAATTACCTTTGACCTCCATATCCCAATTTCACTGAGAATCACAATGAAAAAGTAATACTAGTGTCTAAGACTAAGGAAGAGGTCCAAAGAGCAAACCAATACACGAGAATATGCACTAAATTACAGATTATCAGAGTAATGCTATTGAAGATGTAATCAGTCACAACAGTTCTGTGAAATGTTATAGAAACAGCTATATTTGTTTCTGGATCTTTCTTCATGTCAGTAAATTCAGGGGCCCAAGTTATTTTTCTTCACTGAGGAAGAGATCCAGAAAGCCTACCAAAACAACCAATAATAAGATCAATAAATGTCAATGGCTTAAATTCACCCATTAAAAGGCACAGAGTAGGAGGATGAATCAGAAAACACAACCCATTAAAAAAGAAAAGAAAAGAAAACACAACCCAAACATATAATATATGCTGGATTCCCACTGGACTCAACAAGACAAACATAGACTCAAAGTGAAAGTATGGAAAATTATCATACAAGCTATTGTACCACACAGAAGGCAGGAGCAATGATTCTCCTTTTTTTACACTAGATTAGCAACACAGTAATAGTAGGAGACTTCAACACCCCACTCTCATAGATAGAAAGATCATCTAAGCAGACAATAAACAAAGAAAGAACATAACTACTTAAATAGATGGAGAGAGTAGATCTCCTCATCATATTCAGACTTCTTCACTCCAAGAAATTTGAATACATACATTATTTGAATCTACATGGAACATCCTCAAGGATAGACCACATGTTAGGCAAAAAAGACAGTATCAGCAAATTCAAGAAGATTGAATCATCGAAAATACTTTCACAGACAACACTGGTATAAAGCTAACTCTTAAAAACAAACAGAAAATTAGTAAAATTCATGAAATTCAGAAACTCAACAATATACTGCTTAATAACTGTTGGGTCAAAGTGGAACTTAAGGATGAAATTCAAATGTTCCTAGAAAAAAATAAAAACAAAGACATGACCTACCAAAAAATTGGGATACATCTAAAATATTACTTAGAGAGAAACTCCTATCTATAACATCAAGCACACAGTATAGAATGATAAAAATCTGAAATAAACGACTTTATTGCATGCCTTAAAGACTTACAAGAAGAGCAAAAAAGGAACCCCTAAAACAACTACCAGGACTGAAATCACCAAAATTAGAACAGAAATAAACAATATTGAAAATAATAAAACTACACAACAAAAAAGGAAAACTACAGACCAATATCTCTGATGAACATAGATGCCAAAATATTAAACAAGACCTTGGCCAACCAGATACAGCAGCACATCAAAAAGACTGTTCATCACTACCAAATGGGATTCATCCCAGGAATGCAAGGCTGGCTCAACATCCACAAGTCAATCAATGTCATTCACCACATCAATAAAAGCAAAGACAAAAAAATATAGATTATCTCAATAGATGCAGAGAAAGCCTTTGATAAAATACAACACCCATTCATGCTCAAAAGTCTACAAAAAATGGGAATAGATGGGAAATTCCTCAAGATAGTGGAATCCATATATAGCAAAAACAGCCAACATCGTACTCAATGGACAGAAGCTGAAAGCATTCCCCCTCAGATCGGGGACAGGACAGGGCTGTCCACTGTCACCATTACTCTTCAACATAGTATTGGAAGTTCTTGCCATAGCAATCAGACAAGAGAAATAAATCAAAGTAATACAGATTGGAAGGGAAGAAGTCAAGCTCTCACTATTTGCAGATGATATGATAGTATACATAGAAAGACCTAAAGAATCCAGCAGAAAACTACTGCAAGTTATTAGGTAATATAGCAAGGTATCAGGCTACAAAATCAATGTACAAAAATCAGTGGCATTTATTTATGAAAATACTAAATCTGAAGAAGAAAACATCCAGAAATCACTCCCATTTATTGTTTCAGCAAAATCAATCAAATACCTAGGAATAAAGTTGACCAAAAAGTGAAAGACTGAAAATCATGAGTTGCTACTCAAGGAAATAGAAACTGATACCAAGAAATGGAAAGACATTCCATGCTCATGGACTGGAAGAATAAATATCATCAGAATGAATATTCTCCCCCACAGCCATATACAAATTTAATGCAATACCCATCAAAGTTCCACCAAGCTTCCTAAAGAGAATAGAACAAACACTACAATCATTCATCTGGTACCTTAAAACACCTAGAATTTCCAAAACCATCTTGAAGAAAAGAAACAGAAATGGAGGCATCACACTCCCAGACCTTAAACTATATTATAAAGCCATCATCATAAAAAAGCATGGTACTGGAACAAAAATAGGCACACAGACCAGTAGAACAGAATTGAAAGCCCATAAATAAATCCCCACACCTATGGACATCTAATCTTTGATAAGGGGTCCAAAGCATGAAATGTAAGAAGGAGGCTCTCTTCAATAAATGGTGCTGGGGAAACTGGCTTGTAGCATGGAGAAGAATGAAACTGAACCACTTTATCTAACCAGAAACAAAAATCAACTTCAAATGGATCAAAGACCTGGATGTTAGACCAGAAACAATCAAATACTTAGAGGAAAATATTGGTAAGACACTTTCCTACCTACACCTTACGGACATCTTTGATGAAATAAACCCAATTGCAAGGAAGACTAAAGCAGAACCAAACCAATGGGACTACATCAAATTGAAAAGCTTCCGCACAGCCAAAGAAACTATTAAACAAAGAGACCCCTCACAGAATGGGAGATCTTCACATGCCATACATCAGACAAGAAACTAATCACCAAAAGATATAAAGAGATCAACAAAATTAGCACCAAAAAAGCAAATGATCCCATCCAAAAATGGGCAGAGAATATGAACAAAAAATTCACCTCAGATGAGATCCAAAAGGCTAACAAACGTATGAAAAACTTCTCCAGGTCAGTTATTGTCAGAGAGATGCAAATTAAGACAACATTGTGATGCCACCTCACTCCTGTAAGAATGACATTTATAAAAAAGGACAGCAGCAACAAATGGTGGAGAGACTGTGGGGACATTGCTGGTGGGAATGTAAATTGGTCCAGCCTCTGTGGAGAACTCTCACAAGGCTAGAGATGGACCTTCCATATGATCCAGTAATTCCTCTCCTGTGAATATACCCCAAGGACTCCATAACACCCAACCAAAAATAGGTGTGTACTCCTACGTTCATAGCAGCACAGTTCATAATAGCTAAAACCTGGAAGCAACCCAGGTGCCCAACAAGAGATGAGTGGCTGAGAAAGCTGTGGTACATATACACAATGGAATACTATACAGCTCTCAAGAACAATGAACCCACCTTCTCTGACCCATCTTGGGCAGAGCTAGAAGGAATTATGTTAAGTGAGCTAAGTCAGAAAGATAAAGATGAGAATGGAATGATACCACTCATCAACAGAAGTTGAGAAAGAAGATCTGAAAGGGAAACTAAAAGCAGGATCTGACTAAATTTAAAGTAGGGCACCAAAGTAAAAACCCTGTGGTGAGGGGTAGACACGCAGCTTCCTGGGATGATGCGGGGTGGGGTGGGTTGATGAGATGGGACACAGTCTTTTGGTTTTGGGAATGGTGTTTATGTACACTCCTAATAAAGTGTAGTCATATAAATCACTAGTTAATCAATATGAGAGGGGGAAAATTAATTGTATGTCTCGAAATTTTTATTTTTTTAATTTTTAAAAAATATTTATTTATTCCCTTTTGTTGCCCTTGCTGTTTCCTTGTTGTTGTTGATGATGTCGTCATTGTTTGATAGGACAGAGAGAAATGGGGAGAGGAGGGGAAGCCAGAGAAGGGGAGAGAAAGACAGACACCTGCAGACCTGCTTCACCGCCTGTGAAGTGACTCCCCTGCAGGTGGGGAGCCAGGGGCTCGAACTGGGATTCATATGCCAGTCTTTGTGCTTTGTGCCATGTGCGCCTAACCTGCTGTGCTACCACCCGACTCCCTTGAAATTTTTAAAACACAGACTGAGTCTTCTTAATATATAGGCTGTGTATTTGATATGTGGACTCTCTCAAAAGCCTAGACCAAGTAGATCAGAGGCAACCAGTGGCACAAGATACTGGGTACTATACAGCAAACCCTAACAAAAGGGCTTTTCAAAGTAAACCCAATTACCAAATAATGTGATGATAACATTAACTATCCATTGTCTTTTTGAACCCTAAGACAGCAGGAAACTCACATCTCCACTACAGAGCCTATATTTCTCCCAGTCCTGGAACCTTAGGATAGGGTCCACTTTCCCGCATGCCTCTCCCAATCTATATCAAATAATATTGCATCTGCTGATCACAACCTAATCAACACAACGATTGCCACCTCAAAATTCTTCAGCTCAGATTGTGTCCAGAGACTTCACGTGTGGAATGACAACCCTTCAGCTTCATTACTTAGGTTAGACCTTTCCTTTCATAGTATTATCTAATTCCATCCCAGGTGGATCACTTTCTAACAAAGTCCCAAAGCCTATATATAGACCAGGTGCTGTGAGAGAGAGCATATGTTCAAACATATCCATAAAGTAGTGCAAAATATATACCTGAAAGCAGTAGTGCATAAGAGTCTGCAGAGAGTACCCCCCCCAACACTTCCTCTCCACTATTCCAACCTTTGGGTCCATGATTGCTCAAAAATTTGTTTGGCTTTGTATGTTAACTCTCTTTCAGCCTCCAGGTTCCAGATGCCATCAGGATGCCAGCCAGGCTTCCCTGGGCTGAAGACCCCACCAACCTGTCATGGAGCTCAGCTTCCCCAGAGACTCACCCTACTAGGGAAAGAGAGAGGCAGACTGGGAGTACGGACCGACCATCAATGTCCATGTTCAACGGGAAGGTAATTACAGAAGCCAGACCTTCCACCTTCTGAAACCCACAATGACCTTGGGTTCATGCTCCCAGAGGGATAGAGAATGGGAAAACTATCAGGGGATGGGATATGGAGATTGGGTGGTGGGTTTTGTGTGGAGTTGTACCCCTCCTATGGTTTTGTTAATTTAAGTTTTCTTAAATAAAAATAAATTTTAAAAAAGAAAACAATTATTCTTCTTCTAGCGTTTGCCCTTCTTCCGTAGCCAGTCAACAGCGTCAGGTTGAGCCTGATGTCTGCTTGTTCCTGGCTTTGAAAATGACTGGGATCCATGTGGATTCAGTCGGCTACGAAGGATCGTCAGTTTCCCCAATAAATGGGTACTCACGGGATGCACCACAAGAAGGTCGAGCCAATGCTTCCCAAGAAAACAATAAAACTATACAAAAGATCAATGAGGCCAAATGTTGGTTCTTTGAACTAGTAATCAAAGTTGACAAACCTTTAAGCAGACTAACTGGAAAAAAGGGGAGGCAAGACGCAGATAAATAAAATTGTAAAAGATAGAGAAGATATCACAGCAGACAACATAGAAATAAAAAAAAAATCACGTGAAGCTTTTATGAACAACTATGTGTCACCATAGAGAATCTGGAAGAAATGGAAGAATTCCTAGAAACATATACTGTTCCAAAACCAAACCAGGAGGAACTACAAAACCTAAATATACCAATCACAGACAAATAAAGGGAAAAAGTTATTAAAATTCTTCCCACAACAAAAGTCCAGGACCGGATGGTGTTATAAATGAATTCTAGAAAACCTCCAGGAAACAGTTACTGCCTTTACATTTAAAGTACTTCCAAAAGAAACAAGAACATTTCCTTGCACCTTCTATGAAACCAACATCACCCTGATACCAAAAGCACAACTACAGACCATTATCTCTGATGAACATACATGCCAAAATATTGAAAAATATCTTTATCAAGTGTGACCAACAATATAGTAAACAGACTATTCAAAGATGGCTGTTTGGAGACAACAACTAGTGTGACCTCTGGAAGGAAGCTGCTTTCAAGCTGGGTAGGATTTTTGTAACAGTGGTGGAGGTGTAGAGCACACATTTTGCTAGAAAGTTAATTTTTTTTCTCCTTATAGAGTTTCTTTAAAAATCTAAAAGTTACCTTAGCCCAGACTGATTTTTTTTTCTCCAAACCGTGCAGTGGCCTAAGCCCACCTCTTCTGCCCCACACAGCCAATTATGACATAGAGCTTCTGCTCCAAGAGATTGGCGGAGAATTCAGTGAATCATTCCCCTATCCACGCCCACCCCTCCTTGAGCTGGGGTGTTGCTGTGAGCTAGGAATCCAAGCTACCTTTCCAAAGGCAAAATTTCCCTTTCACCAGGACTATGTGTTTTAAGTGTAAGTCTGTGTGCTAAACTTGTTTTCATTTAACGTATGTTATCCCCTAAGTAACTTAAGTTTGTTTTAACTTTCAAATTTGGTTTTAAAGATCCCAACTCATAGAGTTGGCACAACTTTACTGGACCTTGACAAAGATTGATGCATCTCTATTAAATAATCAAATGACCAGCTCAGGAGATCCTATTCATTGCCCTCTCCTTTAAAGGGGGAGGAGGAAAGCACTCAGAGTCTAGGAAAGTCCCCATGTAAAAGCAACTGGCTGGGACAAATAGAAGGTGCAGATTCAAAGCCTAAAATTCTGCAGATTGCCTGTTGTATAGAAAAGGGCCACCTGAATTTGACAAATCTGAATTGACAAAATATACTAGAGTAGACAAAACCTATTTTGAGACAAACAGAAGTTCCTGGGCACTGGGAAAACTTCTTGGACATAGACTTCATAGAATTCTCCTTGTGTGGGAACAACTGGACTGGAATATAGGACAGTTTTGTCCTTTTGATGGCTAATATCAGCACCAATTCATTAGTTAGAGATTTTCTGGGATCTCTAGGTGTGGTAGGATGCCTCTGCAGTCTCTCTCACTCTTGTGAGAATTCTAAATCTTACCAGCACCCCAATATCAGCTATCACTGTTTGTAACAAACTCCATGTTTGGACTGGCTTTCTAATAACCCAGTCTGGGTGGAGCAGTGGCCTTGCCAGTAAAAAAGTTAAACATTGTATTCCTGGCCTGGTTAAAATTTTAATATTCAGAAAATTTGATTTAACAAAATTATTTAATGTAAAAATGTAATCTAAAAGAAAATGTAACAGTAAAATTTTGTTTTGAACATTTAAGCTATGAGGTTCATTCAAAGTTCACATAGTCACTCAGAGTTCATACAATCAATTATCATACAACCATACAGAGTTCATACAATCAATTATTATACAATTATCTCTGTCCTATCTGACAATGATACCATCAGTAACAACAACAATAAAACAACAGTGGCAACAAAAGGGAATACATAAATATTAAAAAGGAAAAAAATTAAAATATAAAAAATAAATAATAAAAAACCTATCAAATACTTATGGAAAACATGGATGGACCACTTTCCCACCTAAACATTAAGGACATCTTTCATAATAAAAACAAATTGAAGGAAGACAAAAAGAAAAACAAATCAATGGGACCACATCAAACTGAAGAGCTTATGCACAAAGAAACCATCATCCAAACAAAGAGATCCCTCACAGAATGGAAGACAATTTTCAGATGCCATACATCAGAAAAGAGACTAATGATCATAATCTATGAAGAGCTCACCAAACTTAGCGCCAAAAAAGTAAATGATCCCATCCAAAAATGGGCAGCTTACTAACAGAATATTCACCATAGAAGAGATCCAAAAGGTTAATAAACACATGAAAAACTGCTCCAGGTCACTGGTTGGCAATGAAATACAAATAAATACATTAATCTGCCACCTTACCCCTGTGAGAATGGCATACATCAAAAGGACAGCAGCAACAAATTCTGGAGAGGTTGTGGGGACAAAGGAACCCCCCCTATATTGCTGATTGGAATGTAAATTGGTCCAAACTCTGTATAGTCAGTCTGGAAAACTCTCACAAGGCTAGAAATAGACCTTCCATATGACCCAGTAATCTCTCACCTAGAGATGTACCCTAAGGACTCCATAACACCCAACCAAAAATATATGTATATACCTATGTTTTTAGCAGCACAATATGTAGTAGCCCAAACCTGGCAGCAGTCCAGGTGCCCAGCAACAGTTTAATGGCTGATAAAGCTGTGGTATAGTTAGTTATACAATGGAATACTACACAGATATTAAGAACAATGAGTCTACCTTCTCTGACCTATCTCGGATGGAGCTAGAAGGAACCATGTTAGTTGAGATAAGTCATAAAGACAAAGATGAGTATAGGATAATACCACTCATAAAAAGAAGCTGAGAAAGAAGAACAGAAAGGGAAACTCAAAATGGAATCTGACTGAGTTTGGAATATGGCATCAAAGTAAAAATCCCTGGGTGAAGGTAAGGGAACATATTCAGAATCACTGGGCAGTGGGGGAGGGAAACAGAACTTTGTTGGTGGGAATGGTGTTAATATACACTCCTATTAACTTATAATTCACAAATAACTATTTAATTAATATGAGAGGGAAAAATGGATTGAATATCTCAAACTTTATGTTCATAGACCATAAACTGAGTATAAGTTCCTTAAATCTAAGCACTTAAGACTTCAAATTGGTAATAAGATTGAATTATAACAGTGGGCCCAATTGTTAAATCATTTCTAATAATGACTTGTTCTTTGAAGTATTGTCTTCAGAAGTCTTACCAGAGAGAAGAGAAGCAACCGATGGCATTACTTTGTAATATACATCTATATAAAAATAAAATAAAATTCCATAAATTATTAATAAGTCTTGTATAATACAGCAAATCTTAACAGTGGGCTCTTCAAATGTAACCCAATTGCCAAATAATTTGGTTATAGCAGTAACTATCTATTGCCTTCTTAAACTCTAAGACAGGAGTAACCTTCTCCTTCCTCTATAAAGCCCATATATCTCCCAGTCCTGAAACCTCTATGGTGGGGGCTGATTTGCTAGCATGCTTCTATCAAGTCATACTAAATGATACTGCATCTGTTGATCCCAACCTAATCAATGCAACAGTACTGAAATAAAATGTTCCCCAATGGAACAATAGACAGACAGGTGTGTCTTCTGTTCTTGCACTTCAGAAAACCTAGGGGACTAGAAATGTATCCAAACAGGTTAAATAATTTTGTTTGGCATAATGTAGCCAGCCAAATTTTATGTTTCATTTTATATTCACTTGCATCTTGGCAAGGGTGTGGGACATAATCAATCCACTTCATGCTTTGTCTTCTATGACGACTCACAATGTGACCAATTCATTCTCACATTACCCTTGGACACACATGATTGATGTACCTTTTAACCAATAAAATGCACCACCTTGTAACCAATTAAATGCATGCTACTCCCAGACTGAAGGGTATATAAGTGACTTTCTGAATCAGGCAGGTGGTCTAGCATGGCAGGAATCTGCTAGACACCAGAAGCATAATAAAGTATCTACCAGCCCTCCACACGGTCACAGTCTCAGACTCATCCTTTTGTTGCACCCTGGAGCTGAAACACTTAGAGCTGTAACACTCAAGAGCTGTAACACTTGGAGCTGTAACACTGGGAGCTGTTCTATGGATATTTTTTTTCCGCAACAGTACCACCTCAACATACTTCACTTTCCACTGTGTACAAAGACGTCAGGCTTGGAATGTCAACTCTCAGCTTCATTACTTTGGTGAGACTGTTTCTGGTTCATAAGACTCCTCAACTCTATTTTGAGTGGCACACTTCTTAACAAAGCCCCAAAACCTAGATATGAACCAAGGCCCATGAGATAGGGGATATGCACATATATCCACAAGTTAGGGTAAAATGAAAAAAAAAGTGAGTCAAAAAATAATGAAGCAAGGCAGTATAAAGAACTAAAAAGACATCTTAAAGTATATAGTGAAACACTTTCTACTTAGACCTAGACACCCTACTCACCTACCTCCTATTACATGTCCCCCAATGACTCCAAAGCTAACCCTACCAGACAAAGTAAGAACTACAAAAGCTGACTAGGGGCAAGAGAGTAGCATATGTTAATTATGACTCTTTAGTCACAATCAGACCATCCCATCACCTAGAGCCCCAGTCAGGAATTTCTGAGGTTCCCACACAAACATGATGGACCTAGACTGTGGTACTATGTGAAAGCTTGGTAGAGCTTAGGGGGGGCTCCCCCATCTTCAAATGGAAGTCTGAGAAAGACACCCCTGTTGTTAGCCTCTCTCCATAGAGATGAGCCAAGAGGGAAAAGTCTATCAAACCTAGCTTGCCCTTATTAGACTACCAGCTCACAAGAAAACCCACACCCTCTTTCTCTTAGTTCCTCCTGCTATCAGCCAAATGGTTGCCTGCTTTAGGATTCATTCACTCAGTGTTCACACATTCCACTTCATCTTTTGATCAGAAAGGAAGAACATATCCTGTCACACAATCCTAACACTGGGCAAGTGAAAAGCCCCAAAATCTTACTTCTTTATGTTCTTTGATGCCCTTAATTTGCATCAAGCCTTGTTCTTCCTTCTCTGTCTAACCTTACTGGTTCAACCCCTATTCGTCTCTCAAATGCCTTTAGATAATTAAATGTCTGCCTCAGGAGACTAATTGTTTTGATCTTTATGTATCAACTCTTGTCATACCAGCCCCCTGCTGTAGGGGCATGCTGACCTTTAAGAAACCTGTGAATTCTGACATGTGTGAAAACTGTTCTTTGTTTAACCTTCTATATTAACCCAAACCCACCCCCAATAAATGAGTGCATTCATACCAGAATCCTCCCTGAGTCTCTTTCTTTATCACTCAAGGTCTAGGAGCTCACACCTATATAGATGCAAGGGTTACATAGGCTCCTGTGCTGAATATGGGCCTCAGATCAAATCGGTGGGGGTTATAGTTAACAATACTTATAACTTCTCCCATATTTGGGAGCTACTCTCTTCTCTGATCCAGGTTTGTACTCTTTTTTTCTATCACCTTGTGCTGATGATAGATCCTCAGTAAGCTTATCTTCCTGGCTGAGAGTCACCCCACGTGATTAGCAGCACCTAGACCTCTAACAGATCCCTCTCACCACTAGTAATGTCCACAAATAACAACATAATGGACTCCTTTGTGCGCCCCTGTAGGACCTTGCCCTCAATGTAGATGAATAATGGTAAGAAATGTTCCATTCTCAGAAGGGAAGTTGAAAAACATTATCCACTACCTGAGGAAGAAGAGTCTTGAAATTAGTTCAGCCTGGAATGTTCCTATCTGTAGCACAGAATATGAGTGCACACCTACACAGATACAAGGGTTACATAGGCTCCTATGCTGAATATGGGCCTCAGATCAAACTGGTGGGGGTTACAGTTAACAATACTTATAACTTCCCCTATATTTGGGAGCTACTCTCTTCTCTGATCCAGGTTTGTACTCTTTTTTTCCAACTATGACACTGTCTCCCCAGAAAATAACCTGGGTCCACCTGTAAATATTAGATGTCAGCAAAAGGCAAAAACTAGTAAAGCCATGGGCACTCTGAAATACACCTAAAATAGACAGACTAGCTATCTTCAAAATGGAGACCCCAAATATACATCTGCAGTATTCCAGCCCTTAGGTTCATGATTAGTCAACAATTTTTTTGGCTTTATATGTTAAATCTTTTTTCAGCCACCAGGTTCCAGATGATACAATGATGCCAACTGGACTTTCCTTGGCAGACCACCCCACCAATGTGTCCTGGAGTCCTGCTTCTCCAGAGCCATGTCCCACTAGGGAATGAGAGAGACAGGCTGGACTAGTTGGGTTATGGGCCCCTTGGGATATATCTAAAATAGACCCACTAACTTTTTCTGAAACGAAGACCCCAAATCTTCATCTACAATATTATTGTCTTTATGTTCATGATTAGTCAACTTTTTTTTTTCTGCATTATATTCCAACTCTTTTTTAGCCACCAAACTCCAGAGGCTATCATGATGAAAACCAGGTTTTCCAGGGTAGACAAACCCACCAATGTATATTGGGCCCCATTTCCCCAGAACCCCATCCCAGTAGGGAATCAGAGAGACAGGCTGGGAGTATGGATCGAATTTTCAATGTCCATGTCAGCAAGGAATCAACTACAAGCAATTTTCATATATTTGTTACCTTTTAGATCTCTTCAGGTAGTGAAAGTTATGTTAATGTGCTCTGCCCATTTTTGGATAGGATCATTCACTTTTTTGGCGCTAAGTTTGATGAGTCCTTTATATATTGTGGTTATTAGTCTCTTGTCTGATGTATGGCATGAGAAGATATTCTTCCATCCTGTGAGGGGTTCTCTTTGTTTGAGTGGTGGTTTCTTTGGATGTGCAGAAGCTTTCAATTTGATGTAGTTACATATATATATTTACTCATTTATTCATTTATTTAAGAAAGGAGACATTAACAAAACTGTAGGATTAGAGGGGTATGACTCCACACAATTCCCACCACCTAGTATCCATATACCATCCCCTGCCTTGATAGCTTTCCCATTCACTATCCCTCTGGGAGCATGGACTCAGGGTCATTGTGGAAGGTCTGGCTTCTGTAATTGCTTCCCCGCTGAATATGGGCGTTGAGTGGTTGATCCATACTCCCAGTCTACCTCTCTCTTTCCCTAGTAGGGTGGGTCTCTGGGGAAGCAGAGCTCCAGGACACATTGGTGGGGTATTCAGTATAGGGAAGTCTAGTCAGCATCATGCTGGTATCCTGAAAAGAGAGTTAACATACAAAGCCAAACAAATTGTTGAGCAGTCATGGACCTAAAGACTGGAATAGTGCAGATGAAGTGTTGGGGGGGGGGGTACTCTCTGCAGACTTTTGTGTACTTCTGCTTTCAGGTATATATTTTTCCCTGATTTATAGACACATGTGAACATATGCTCTATCTCAGGGGACCTGGTCTATATCTAGGTTTGGGGACTTTATTGGGGAGTGGAACATATTGTCTTCCTTGCAATTGGGTTTGTATTATAAAAGATATCCTTGGTGTTTAGGTGGGAAAGTGTTCCTCCCATGTTTTCCATAAGTATTTTATAGGTCTAACATCCATGTCCTTGATCCATTTGGAGTTGAATTTTGCTTCTGGTGAGATAAAATGGTTCAGTTTCTGCATGTTTCAACCCCCTTTTCTCAGCACTATTTATTAAATAGAGCCTCCTTCCTTCATTTAATACTGTGGGCCCATTTATCAAAAATTATATGTCCATAGGTTTGGGGTTTTAGCTAGGGGCTTTCTATTCTCTTCCTCTGACTTATGTGCCAATTTTTGTTCCTCTACCAGCCAGTGTTGACTATTATGGCCAGTGTAGCTCATAGTTTAGTTTGAGATCCTGAAGTGTGGTCATTCCATTTATGTTTCTTTTACTTAAGATTCTTTTGTGATTATTGGTGTTTCTGGTTCCAGATATATAATTGTAATTTCTGTTCTATTCTCTTACAGAAACTTGGTGGGAGTTAGATGGGCACCAATAACATTTAATTTATTGCTTGTTTGTTTGCTTTGATTGGAATATAATTTTTATTATTATAACAATAAGAATTTTATAATTACTTAAATAAAATGAAACACTGAATGTCAGTGAATACAAGTGGAAAGAAATATTACCAGACAATTCTACACAATGCCCATACATAGAGCTCCATATCCAGACCCCTCCCTTGATAGCTTTCCTATTCTTTATTCTTCTGGGAGCATGGACCCAGGATCATTGTGGGGTGCAGAAGGTGGAAGGTCTGGCTTCTGTTAAATGCTGCCCCACTGAACATGGGCGTTGATAGGTCGATCCATATTCCCAGCCACCCTGCCTCTCTATTTCCCTAGTGAATATTATTTCCACAGGCATGGACTCATTCAGTTATATGACAGCACATATGCTAGAATATACATGTTTACAAACCCCAGGTGTCATAAATGAGGCTTGTATTATACTCATACTATTTCTCTGGTGAATTCTCACCTAGAAGAGGATAGACACTTAAAAGGAGATTATGTTTCTGCAATGGTGACCTCAACTTTGACATTATTAATCAGGACAGTAAATTTAAAGATTTATCCTAGTTCTGAATATTTTAGACCTGTTGCAATTCAGGATGTGTCTATACATCTAGGAGACATTTCATAAGGAAAAAGAAAGGATTAATCTTTCCCTGTGTATGTTTCAGGTATAAAGCCATTGTTTGAGAATCTTCTCTACATATGGGAACAGGGCCTCTCAGTCACCTAACATACCAGATCCAGTTACCATATCAGCACCTCTCTCTGTTCCTCATGAACTTTTCTAGCAAGAAATCCATAGGACCAAGTACTCAGGACTCCATACAGTGTCACTTAGAATAAGTACTTGAACGCCTGGAAATATAATCTTTCATATGACCTCAGAGACTAATCATTCACAGGCTATTAAGCCTTACTTCCTATATGCATGGTTTAATAAATACACAGAATTAGGAGTACCACTTTCCATGCTGCAGAAAGACTTTTTTTTGCATTTAATAACCGGACACTGTAATGCACAATATGAGATATTGTAGGTCAGTCAGATTCCTCATTTCAGGGTGATTGGATGGCCTCATGTGCTGATCATGATCCCAAAACACAGGACTATTTATTCAGAATCTAGGCAGGTAGTCTGGGAGTTGGTCCTTTTAGCATCAAGGTAGATCTTTCAAGAAAGAAAACGTGATATTGTGCTGGCACTCTCGTGAGGTGGGGTGCAGCTGGAAGGCAAACCATCTGGTTTTTCCTCACTCACTCAAGGGACAACATAGAGACAGACAAGAGACACCAGGGATAATGGAAGCACTCTCATTTAATGGCAGAAAATGTGGTCTTAAATAGGAATTCAGACAAAGAACATATTTCAAACATGTCAGAAAGGTTTCATAAAGGTCAGTTTGCCCCTATGGTAGGGAGCTGGTATGACAGGAATTGATGAGATACAAGACAGTTATTCTCCATAATTAATTATCCAAAGGTATTTGAGAGAAACACAGGGGTTAAACCAGTAGAGTGAGACAGAGAGATAATGGATATCAAAGGCCATATAGTTTGGAATTTCTCTTGTCTGGGGTCTGAGGTGCATGATGGAGTGTGTGATAAGGTGTATTCTCTGTGATCAGAAGATGAGGTGAACTTTGAGTAAATGAACCTTAAGTTAGGCATCCATGTGGCCTGCGGTTAATGGAGAGAGGTAGTGAGGTTTCTGTGGGCTTGAGAGTCAAGAAGGGAAGAACTAAGTTTGAGAGACGGTTTATCCCCTTTGCTCACCTTGGCAAGAGAGACTTACAAGGGGGTATCTTCTCAGACCTCCATCCAAGAATGGGGAGTTCTCCCTAAGCTCTATCAAGCTTACACATATCCCAACAAGATTGTACAAAGACTATTAAGAGTGTTTAAATTTGTATAAACCCAATAACTTGAATGCACCTGCATGTCAGATGTCAGGCTTGGAAAAAAAAAAAAAACTAGTATAGTCATTGGCTCTTTGGAATATAACTAAAATAGGCCTACTAAATATCTACAAACAGAGACCCCCCCAACTCTTCATATGAACATATAAACTTTTCTAGCCTTTAGGTTCATGATTAGCCAACACGATTTTTGGCTCTATATGTTAACACTTTTTTTCAGCCACAAGGTTCCTTCCAGATGCTAACATGAAGCCAACCACACTTCCCTAGGCAGAGGACCCCACCAATGTGTCCTTGAGCCCTGCTTCCCCAGAAACCCAACCCACTAGGGAAAGAGACAGGCTGGGAGTATGGATCAGCCTGTCAATGCCCATGTTCAGCAGGGAAGCAATTGCAGAACCAGACCTTCTACCCCTAATGACCCTGGGTTCACACTCCCAGATAAATAATCAAAAAACTATCAGGGGAGAGGATGGGATATGTAGTTCTGGTGGTGGGAATTGTGTGGAGTTGTACCCCTCTTATCCTATGGTTTTGTCAGTGTTTCCTTTTTATAAATATTTTTTAATTGTATAAACTTGATATTTACAAATTGCATAAGAGACTGATTAGCTTATCTAGATAATGTGCATAAAGTTTTCTATATAAATAATCAAGGTCTCAGTACAGTTACTATGACAAGGGAGGAAGTTTCAGGGCTGTACTATCTTTATCAATTTCTGTAACTAGCCTTGTCTCTTTCTTTTTGATATCAGGTATGTTCAGGGTGGTATGGCCATAGACTCTTTCTTTCTATCAGAAAATTCAGGGGGACAGATAGTTGCACACCCAGTGAAGTGCACACAATGCTAAGTACAAAAACCAGCAAAAGGATCAGGTTTGTGTTTGTCTTACCTCAGCCTTCCCAGGAACATGTTACAAGTAGTGAAATGATCTGCATATGTCTATCTTTCTCTCTCCCTCTCCGTCTACCCAACCAGTCTAAATTATTCTGTCCTATTCATTAAAATGGAAAAAATGTCCAGTTGGAGCAGTGGATATGCAATATGCACATCGAGCCCCAGTAATAAACCTAGAAGCAAGAAAAGAACAAAACCTATAGTAGTGAGGCCAGGTGATCAATGACAAAAATATCCTGAAAACAACAAACAAGAATTCCTAAGCCTTCTAGTAAATGCACTGCAAGAGCTGGAGCAAAAAAAAAGGGTTAAGGGAGTCGGGCTGTAGTGCAGCAGGCTAAGCGCAGGTGGCGCAAAGCACAAGGACCGGCATAAGGATCCCGGTTCGAACCCCGGCTCCCCACCTGCAGGGGAGTCGCTTCACAGGCGGTGAAGCAGGTTTGCAGGTGTCTATCTTTCTCTCCTCCTCTCTGTCTTCCCTCCTCTCTCCATTTCTCTCTGTCCTATCCAACAACGACAACAACAATAATAACTACAACAATAAAACAACAAGGGCAACAAAAGGGAATAAATAAAATAAATATATAAAAAATTTAAAAAAAAAAAAAAAAAAAGGGTTAAAGTGCCATTTGAGCAACACTGGGGAAACACAGTTGTCTAAGTAAGCAGACACTCAGGTGTCATAGTTTATAGTCAGTTCATTTTGTCTATGCCATTCAAAGGTGTGGTTCTAAGGTTCTAACAGGCAGTCTGTTTTGAAGAGGACTTATCCTTAATGTGGCAACCCTGTGCACAGCCTTTCAGGACATGGAAATGACTCTTGACCTCCAAGTGGGTAAGAACTTGAAGATTCTCAGTGTGTTGGCACTGATCAATTCTATTTCTCCAGTTCTGACTTAGACAGAGGCAGATGTTGAACCATGAACACGTATGTCTTATGAATATGCAAATAACCTCAGACTTATGCAGTGAAATACAGACCAAGGTGTTCTGAGAACATTACCCAAAACCAACACCTCCCTAGGGTCCTTCAGATCACACCTTCTATCATAGAGTGGAGCTTGAAAATCTTCTTCCTGGTGGCAGTGGCTGCAGGTAAAGAAAGCCCCCAGTCCTTAGAGGGAAGAGGGGACCAGAGTCAACTCAGGGCTTGTATCCACTGTTGTCTTTTCCCCACAGGAGTCCACTCCCAGATACAACTGACCCAGTCTGGAGCTGAGGTGAGGAAGCCTGACACATCTGTCAAGGTCTCTTGCAAGGCTTCTGAATACACGTTTACCAGCTGTCGGTAGGAGGGTGAACACAGGATGGTCAGAGTGATACCAAAATACAGTCCCATAACTCTCTCTTGGGCTGACAAATGTAGGTCAGAAGGACAAAGGAAAATTATTTGATTATTTCTGAGCTCACCCCCACACACACACCAGCCTGCAGGGGCAGCACAGGCACTGTGCTCCCCACTGTGCTATTTTCTTTACCAAGATTCCAGGTGCACCAGGGGTGTCATTCCAACCTTCTTCCTTTAATTTCTCTCTTTTTTTTTAAGTGTCTGGAGCTCTATTTGAGTGACAAAATACCTGAACAATCAGATCCTCATCCCTGCTTGGAGGTGTCCCCCCCCCCCCTTTGGATACTTTCACATTTGGCTGTCTTTGCTCAGGATCCCTGCAGCCAATCCAGCAGTCCAAGCTGCAGACTGACTGTTAGGGGTTTATTCACTATTTTATTTTATTACTATTATTATTACAAGTATCCCTTTTCCATCCACCTTATTCAGGTTGAACAAAATTAACCATTGTTTTTTTTTTTTCCATTGCTAGGTGGCTGGGTGTTCCTAACCATTGTGAGAGGAAATTGTTTCTCTCTACCTCTTCTCTCTACTATCTTCTTTTTCCCTCCTCTTAGCTAATTAAAAAAAAAAAAAAAACTCTTTCCTTTCACTACTCTTCCTTTTTTCTTCTTCCTTCCTTTCTTTCTTTTCTAACATTTTTTTCTTCCTTCCTCCTTCTTTTGTTTTCTGAATTCACTGATACTTTCTTGTGAATTATTTTGGGGAGAAAATCTGACTCAGAGTTGACTCTATGTTTGTGTGTCTTCTCTACTTCCCTTTCTCCCCTTTCTATCCCTAGAACTTATAGTGGACAGTAGATTTGATAATTGTCTATTCTAGCTTTCCCTTTTTTCTTTCTGTCTCATTCTTTTTCTTTTGTTTGGTTGCTATTTTTTTAAGGACTTGAGGTGTTTGGCTAAATGGTATTCGTTGAACTGCACGAATCCTTGCCTCAGTTACTATTGCTGTAATTTTTGAGGTTGGTGACATTTGTCATAAAAATTTTTAGTATAGTGTGGCTTGCACTCAAAACACAACAATTGAAGAATGACAGAACAGAAAAATAAAAAGCACATCAATTAAATTAATTGAATAAAATAATTCAATAAAATTCCACAATGAATCAGGACAGGGGCCATATTCCCAGCCAATCTTTCTCTTTCCCTAGTGGGGCAGCATTCTGGGGAAGTGAGGCTCCAGGACACATTGGTGGGATTGTCTGTCCAGGAAAGTCTGTTTGGCATCATGGTAGCATTTGGAACCTGGTGGCTGAAAAGAGAGTTAACATATAAAGCCAAACAAACTGTTGACTAATCATGAACCTAAAGCCTGGAATAGTGCAGATGAAGATTTGGGGGTTCTCCATTTTTAGATAACTAGTAGGCCTATTGTAGTTATATTCCAAAGGGCCCAGGATTATACTCCTGTTTTTATGTTGGTTTGCTTGCTTGTTTTTTTTTCCCTGAACCTGAAATCTGATATGCAATACCTTTCCCTATCAATTTCTATAGATAGCTTTGTCTCCTCTTTCTATCATATATTCAGAGAACCAGGTGGTGGCATACACAGTGAGTGCACATAGACTAAGCACAAGGACCCACAAAAGAATCCTGATTTGTGCCCCCTCCCACCTACAGGGGTACAAATTACAAACAGTGAACAGGTCTGCACATGTCTATCTTTCTCTCTTCTCTATCTAACCTCCCCCTCTCAATTTCTCTCCGTCCAATTCAATATAATGGAAAAAAATATCTAGCTGGAGTAGTGGATTTGCATTGCCCACACTGAGCCCCAGTGATAACCCTGTAGACAAAAAATAAAATAAAATAAAACATAATTTAAAAGAAAATAAAATATAACCTGTAGTAATGAGACCAGACAAAAAGATGGCAAAAAGATCCTGAAAGCTTATTAGTACAACCAACAAGAATTTCTAGAGTGACTAATATCTGCAGTGCAAGAGCTGGAACTCAGAGGGTTAAAGGGACATTGTAAAAAAAAAAAACTGGGGAAACATAGTGGTGTAAGGAAGCAGACCTCTGAATAGATTTCAAAGTCTATAGCAAGTTCTCTATGCCAAAGGTATGGTTTGTAGAGTGTTGTTAACAATGTGTGTACCCACATGCACAATCTTCCAGCATATGGAAATGGCTACAGACAGACCTCTAACACAGTAAGAACTTGGAGATTCTCAGTGTTGTCACTGATCAATTCTATTTCCCAGTTCTGACTCAGAGAGAGGCATATCCTGACATATGAACTCTTCTGTTATGAATATGCAAATAATCTGAGATCTCTGGAGTGAAATGCAGACCAAGGTGTCCTGAGAACATTACCCACAAACACCACCTACCTAGGATTCCTTAGACCACACCCTCCGTCATGGAATGGAGCTGGAGAGTTCTCTTTTTGGTGGCAGTTACTGCAGGTAAAGTCCCCAGTACTTGGAGGGAAGAGGGGAACAGAGTCAATTAACAGCTGATATTCACTGCTATCTTCTCACAGGTGTGCACTCCCATGTTCAACTGACTCAGTCTGGGGCTGAGGCGAGGAAACCTGGCACATCTGTCAAGCTCTCTTGCAAGGCTTCTGGATACACTTTCACCAGCAACTATATGCACTGGGTGTGGCAGACCTCTGGAAAAGGCCTGGAGTGGATGGGAAATATTTACCCTGGATATAGTGATACAAACTATGCCCAGAATTTCCAGAGAAAAGCCACAATGACAGCAGACACATCCTCTAACACAGCCTTTCGGTATCTCTCTCTCTCTGGTGGGGTGGTCTCTAGGGGAAAGGTTCTTTCTCGCTCATGACAGGGGTGACACGAAATAAAAGACACCAGGGGACTCTTAGCATGCCTAGAATCCGTAGAATCGTAGAATCTGTTTATTAGCAGAGTGGACATTAGTTAAATAGAAAAACAATGAATGGAATATTACTGAAATATGTCAGAAATTACAGGTTTCTTAATGGTCGGCATGCACCTAAGGTAGGGGGCTGGTATGACAGGAATTGATGAGATACAAGACAGTTATTCTCCATGACACAAGCAACTTAATTATCCAAAGGTATTTGAGAGAAGCATAGGGGTTAAACCCATAGGGTGAGACAGAAAGAAGATGGATATCAAAAGGTCATATAGTTTGGAATTTCTCTTGTCTGGGGTCTGAGGTGTGTGATAACGTGTGTTCTTCTGTGATCAGAAGGTGACTTTGAATAAGTGAATCTGCAGCCATGTGGCTTGCAGTTAATGGAGGGAAGTACTGGGGTTTCTGTTGGCCTGAGAATCAAGAAAGAAAGAACCAAGTCTGAGTTTCCCCCCTTATGCTCACCTCGGTTGAGAGAGACTTACCAAGAGCTTATCTTCTCAGACCTCCATCTAAGGATGGGGGTGGTTCTCCCTAAGCTCTATCAGGCTTACACATGATCCCAACAACAGCCTACATGCAGCTGAGCAGTCTTAGTTTTGAGGACATGGCTGTGTATTACTGTGCAAGTGAGGAGAAGTGTCTAAGAGCCTAGACAAAAACCTCCCTGGATGGAAAACAGAAGTGGTATAAATTGGTGCTTATAACCAGCAGAGGGCGAGCTGACCACATGGACACACAGGCTTGCTCCAGGAACAGGTGCAGATGGTGATTTAGAACTTTTATTGTGCCAGAGTCAGGAACTTCCTCTCCATATGCCAGTTACTCGGAACTTTTTATTTTTATGCCTACCACTCACATTTCTAAAAAAATAAATATGTTTATAGGTTGTAAATCTAGTAATATTGTCACATGAAATAAAAACAGTACAGAAAAGAGACCCAGGCATTGCAGGTGTGCAGGTGCAATATAGACAGTCTGTTCATAAGGGCAATAATTACTTCACGTTATTCATGTTTCAGGAAAGGGCTCAATAGTAGTCATTTTTCAAAGTAAATATTGAAAATGGCTCCATGTTTCCCTGTAATGACCCCCAAAATACTGTCACAGTCAGTATCATGACTCTGAGAGATATTAAATTTAATCTCCTTACACACACACACACACACACACACACACACACACACACACACACACACACACACACACGATAATTGACCAGAGGAGAAAACTTCTAGGGTCAGACACCAAGTACTATCTAAAGCTAGGATGGAAAGTAGACACTGTAAATTTTAAGAAACAATCATTTAAGTATTTTGTATGACAAGAGGAATTGTATCCACATTATGAAAATAAATATGGTCCTTAAACTATTTCTTACAAATGTGGTTATCAATACCAAGTTTTGTCATAATTAAAACAATTTTAATTGGAAAGATTAATTATTTACAGTAACTACAGTTCTTGGGACAAATGTAAAAATTCTGGTTTCTGCAAAAAAATCTCAACCCAACCTATGCCCTCCTTCACAATCATGCACCAGGACTTAAAAGCCTCCCTTTCCTAGAGTCTTTTACTTTGTTGGAATATACCAAGTCCAGCTCAATTACTATTTGTGTTTCCATTCTGTTCTTATCACTTATGTCAATGAGTAATACAATTTTATATCCATCCATCTCCTTCTGGCTTATTTCACTTCACAACTTTCCTTCAAGCTTCATACAAGAAAAGGTGAAGAAGCTCAGTATATATATATTACAGTATTCTCAGCCACAATCTGTTGTTGGACACAGAAGTTGCTTCCAGGTTTTAGCATTCCAATATGTGGTGCTACTTTATTTTTTTTTATTTATTTTTTTATTTAAAATTATTTATTCCCTTTTGTTGCCCTTGTTGTCTTATTGTAGTTATTATTGTTGTTGTTGTTATTGCTGTCGTTGTTGGATAGGACAGAGAGAAATGGAGAGAGGAGGGGAAGACAGAGAGGGGAGAGAAAGACAGACACCCGCAGTCCTGCTTCACCGCCTGTGAAGCGACTCCCCTGCAGGTGGGGAGCCGGGGCTCAAACCGGGATCCTTACGCCGGTTCTTGTGCTTCAGGCCACCCGCGCTTAGCTCATTGCGCTACCACCCGACTCCCTATGGTGCTACTTTAATGATGGTCTTTTTGTTAACAACTAGGCCACTCCATAACCTTAGCCCTAATCAGGGAATCCTGGGATTCCCACATAGAAGTGATGGGATTAGGCCTGTAACACATCCCTATATCCAACAACACTGATCATATCCATTAGGAACAACACCATAATCCTTATTGTCAGCCTCTATAAGACTTTGCTTTGTATCTTCATGCTTTTGAGCCACCAATGTGCAGAAGCTACAATGATTACAACCTGACTTCCTTGGGAAGACTACCTCACTAATGTGTCTTTAAACCACACCTCCCCATATCCATAGTCCATTATGGAAATATAGAAACAAGCTGAGGGTATGGATCCACCTGCCAATAAACATGTTCAGCAGAGAGTCAGTTACAGAATTCATACCTTCCACCTTCTACACACCATAAAATATTTTGGTCCATGTTCATGGGTTGGAAGAATTAACATCATCAAAATTAATATTCTACCCAGAGCCATCTACAAATTTCATGTCATCCCCATCAAGATCCCAATCACATTCCTTAGGAGAATATAACAAATGCTACAAATGTTTATCTGAAGCCAGAAAAGACCTAGAATTGTCAAAACAATCTTGAGAAGAAAGAGCAGAACTGGAGGCATCACACTTCCAGATCTCTAATTGTATTATAGGGCTGTTGTCATCAAAACTGCTTGGTACTGGAACATGGGTAGACACACTGACCAGTGGAATAGAATTGAGAGCCCAGAAAGAAGTAGGCCCCCAACACCTATGGACATCTAATCTTTGACAAAGTTGCCCAGACTATTAAATGGGGAAATTAGATTCTCTTCAACAAATGGTGCTGGAAAAAAATGGGTTGAAACATGCAGAAGAATGAAACTGACCACTATATTTCACAAAATTAAAAAAGCAAATTCCAAGTGTATCAAAGACTTGGATATAGACCAGAAACTATCAGATACATAGAGGAAAATATTGGCAGAACTCTTTTCTGCATAAATTTTAAAGACATCTTCAAAGAAACGAATCCAATTACAAAGAAGACTAAGGCAAACATGAACCTATGGGACTACGTCAAATTAAAAAGCTTCTGCACAGCTAGAAAAACTACTACCCAAATCAAGAGACCCCCCACAGAATGGGAGAAGATCTTTACATGCCATACATCAGACAAGAGGCTATTAACCAGAATATATAAAGAACTTGCAAATCTCAACAACAAGAAAACAAATAAGCACATCAAAAAATGGGAGGGAGGACATAGACAGAATGTTCACCACAGAAGAGATCCAAAAGGCCGATAAACACATGAAAAGTGCCCCAAGACTTAGATTGTTAGACAGATGCAAATAAAGACAACAATGAGATACCACTTCACCCCTGTGAGAATGTCATACATCAGAAAAGGTAACAGCAGCAAATGCTGGAGAGGTTGTGGGGTCAAAGGAAGCATCCTGCACTGCTGGCGGGAATGTAAATTGGTCCAGCCTCTGTGGTGAACAGTCTGAAGAACTCTCAAAAGGCTAGAAATGGACCTACCCTATGATCCTGCAGTGCCTCTCCTGGGAATATATCCTAAGGAACCCAACACACCCATCCAAAAAGATCTGTGTACACATATATTCTTAGCAGCTCAATTTGTCTTAGCTGAAACCTGGAAGCAACCTAGATGTCTAGCAACAAATGAGTGGCTGAGCAAGTTGTGGTATATAGATATAATGGAATACTGCTCTGCTATAAAAAATGGTGATTTCACAATTTTCAGCCAATCTTGGATGGACCTTGAATAATTCATTTTAAGTGAAACAAGTCGGAGAAAGAAGGATGGATATGGGATGATCTCACTATCAGGCAGAAGTTGAAAAACAAGATCAGAAGAAAAAAGACAATTAGAACCTCAACTGGAATTGGCGTATTGCACCAAAGTAAAAGACTCTGGGATCAGTGGGGAGAATACAGGTCCAGGAAGGATGAGAGAGGACCTTGTGTGGATATTATTGTTACATGGAAAACTGGGAAATGTTATGCATGTACAAACTATTGTATTTACTGTTGAATGTAAAACATTAATTCCCCAATAAAGAAAAATTTTTAATGAATCTTTTTTTATTTTTTTATATTTATTTTTATTTATTTATTCCCTTTTGTTGCCCTTGTTGTTTTATTGTTGTAGTTATTATTGTTGTTGTCATCATTGTTGGATATGACAGAGAGAAATGGAGAGAGGGAGGGGAAGACAGAGAGGAGGAGAGAAAGATAGACACCTGCAGACCTGCTTCACCGCCTGTGAAGCGACTCCCCTGCAGGTGGGGAGAAGGGGTTAGAACCAGGATTCTTATGCCGGTCCTTGTGCTTTGCGCCACCTGCGCTTAGCCCGCTGCACTATAGCCCGACTCCCCCAATAAAGAAATTTAAAATAATAATAATAATTTGGTCCATTCACTAGAGATAAAAATAATAGAAAGCCTTCCAAAGGAGGGGGTGGGATATAGAACTCTGGTGATGTGATTTGTATGAAATTCTACCTGTCTCATCTGACAATCTTATTGATTATTATTAAGTCACCAATAAAACAAGGGGAAAAAACTGTAGTCCTATGAAAATAGATGTACATGTATCATTTTGGATGAGTATGCTTAGATCCTTAGTGATATCCAGAAGAAGTATTATTTCATAGAGTAGATTCATTCCTAGACTTCTTAGAGTCTTCCAGACTGCTGTCCATTGCATTTGAACCAATATAATTTCCCACCAGCAGCTCAAGAAGGTTCCTTTGTACCCACAACCTCTCAAACATCTGTTGTTATTATCCTTTCTGATATATGGTATTCTCACAGGAGTGAAATGTTACCTTATTTTTGTCTTTATATGCATTTTTCAGATAATCAACAGCAAAGGAAAAATAATAAAATTAATTTTATACATATGCAATGACATATGTCCAGTTGCAACAAAGACAAAGGAAAAAAGTGGGCACTACATCAAATTGGTTAGATTCTTTACATCAAAAGATACCACTCAAACAAAGATAATCCTTAGAAAATGGAAGATCTTTCATGCCGTACTTCAGACAAAAGGCTAATAATCAAAATAAACAAAGAACTTCCCAAACTCAGCAAACAAATGAATCTATACAAAAGTGGGTGCTGAATATGAACAGAAAATATCCATAAGGATAACAGACATATGAAAAAAAAAAGTTCCATGTCCCACTCAATCAGCAAAGCTATGATAAAAATGACCTTTGAATTCCACATCCCAAGGTCACTGAAGGTCAAGATGAGAAAGGAAGACTATTGGCCTTCATTGAGGATAAGATCCAGAGAGCCAACCAATAGATGAGAAAATGCATAAAGTCACTGATTATCAGAGTAATGAACATGAAAACATAATGAGTAACAACTTCACACCTGTAAAGAAATACTGAAGAGGGGGTAGGCACAAAATGACATTTTTACACTGTTGGCATATTTAAATTGGCCCAAAACCTTGTGGAGAAAAGAACACTAGAAATGTATCTACTTTTGACCCAGGAATTTCTCCTTTGAATAGTTTCCAAAAGGAATTGAAAACATCTATTATCATAGATCTATGTATAACAGAACAATGTAATAGATCAAACTTGTAAGAAGAAAAGATTTTTAATGACTGCTGAGTGAATTAGAAAAGTGTGGTGCATGTACACAATAGACTACTAGTCAGCTGTTAAATTATAAAATGATTCTATTTGTCTTATCGTGAATGGATGTGAATGAAATATAGTGAATGAAATAAGTTGAAAAGAGAGTAGTAATGCAGTACTATCTCAGAGTTGGAATACAAAAATGAATGAGAAGGATATCACAAAGTGAGGATTAGGATTGGTGTGGTATATTTCACAAAGGCACAAATCTCTGGAAATTGAAAGGGTAGGAAGTATTAGAGAGAACCATAAAATATGTTGCATAAATAATACAGTGATGAGAAATTACACCAGTTTTTCAACACATATACTATAAATCATTAACCTTCCAAGAATAATGAGAAAATGTGATAATTAGCACATTTGTAAAATGCCCCACTTTATAAATATGTTTGCACACATTTTATTTTCCATTTATATCCTCATTAAAATGTTGTTAGTTGTAATGAAATCAACTTGGACACTCTTCTATATTTTGTTGGCTTATGTTACCTTTTTTATTTTGTTTACCACTGAAGAAATATAGAACAAGTAACTCTGTCACAAAAAAATCACAGATCTAGAGTCATGAAAATAACATAGAACTTACACACAAAAAAGAACTTAGAGCAGCTTTGTTTTTCTCCTCTCCTCTCCCAGGTCAACTAGGAATACTAAAGGAGACCACCTTGGACCACAACAAGACAGGACTAGAATGACTTCAGGAACCCACCAAATAACCAGTGAGTGCAGACATGTGTGTGTGTCTTGTGGACAGAAAGGAGCCTAGGGAGAGATTACCAGTTGAGACACCACCTCCAGTTGTTTCACCAACAAGGGAATGGATGGAGGGAGAGGACTCCCATCAGAGTCACAAATGCAAATGTGAGTCTCTATTGCTACTGCCCTCAGAATCTGGAGCAGAATGTGGGGAGGCTCTGTGCTGACACCAGGAGACAGTGAACTAACCAGGAAACTCAAGAGAAGATCTATACCTCCTTGCCTAGCATTGGGGCTGAGAAACTATTTGCATAACCATTAGATTATCTCTGCCCCACCCTGCTTTATTTCTTGGTCAGGAGTGAAGAACTAAGCTAAGAAGCCTACATATAGTTTAAAAGCCCTCAGGCTCATATAGCCTACATGGAAGAAAAAGAACAAAAAAGGCTTTTAAGCAACTGTCCACCAACTCAAGTATTAAAATAATATTGAAATAACTGTCAATTTCCACAACTGTGAACTCTTTAAGTACCTTTCTTAGACACAAGTCAATCCAGGCAAGAGTGATCAGTAATTAGAACAGTACTGAGAATGGGCTGTCATAACATAGTATATAAAATGGTTGGTGATGGGAGTCGGGCTGTAGTGCAGTGGGTTAAGCGCAGGTGGCGCAAAGCACAAGGACCGGCATAAGGATCCCGGTTCGAACCCGGCTCCCCACCTGCAGGGGAGTCGCTTCACAGGCGGTGAAGCAGGTCTGCAGGTGTCTATCTTTCTCTCCTCCTCTCTGTCTTCCCCTCCTCTCTCCATTTCTCTCTGTCCTATCCAACAATGACGACAACAACAATAATAACTACAAAATAAAACAACAAGGGCAACAAAAGGGAATAAATAAATGAATAAAATAAAATAAAGTAAAATAAAATAAAATGTTTGGTGATTACGGAAGATGGCAGGATGAGAAGCTGCTAGTGGCTTGAGCTCTAGCAACATCTACTGGAAACAGTAGGATTTTTTTGCCTTTAGAAGGACAATCAATAAGAGGTCCTAGCAGTGACTATAACTCAGTTGGGATTAGAAAATAGAGTAAAAATAAAGGAGAAAAAAATTTTAATTACTATTCCTGAAGTGTACTGCTGACCCCCACACCCCCATAACTAGTCCTTGGGTGCCAGAAATAATCTGCTCCTAGCAGGCTCCCCTGCAGTGTCTTTCTTTACCAAGATTCCTGTCCCACCAGGGGGTGTCATTCATTCTAATTCTATTGATTTCTGAAACCCCTGGCCTTTCTTCTTTATAAGTGGACAATTCCAACTACAAATATTCCACCAAGCAGAGCCTTATTGAGACAGGGAAAGACCCCCACCAGAGGTTTTTTTTTTTTTTTATTTATTTTCTCAACAATCAGTTGCCTCTGCTCAGGGGGCGTGAAGCAATCTGGAGCCATCAAAACTGAAGACAGGACAGGTCTTTTACTCTGTTCTATTTTATTGTCAATACTTGATAAATGCGTACCCCTTTCCCCCCTCCTTCAGGTTGACCAGAACTAACTCTTAGTGTATTTTCCATTGCTAGGGGACTAGGTGTCTTATCCACTGCTAAAGTAACTTGTTTCACTCTTACTACCCCCCTACTCAATCTCCCCCTCCCCCCCCAGCTAATTAAATAATAAATAAATAAATAACTTTCCTTTCACTGCTCTTTTATTACTGTTCTTTTTCTTATCTTTTTCTTTTCTCTCTCTGTCTTTTTTTTCTTCTTTTTCTCACTCTTGTCATCCTTTCTTCCTTCCACCTTCAGCTTTCTAAATTCACTGATACACATTTGGGAATTATTTTGAAGAAATCTGCCTCAGAGTGGACTCTCACTGTGTGTATCTCTGATCTACTTCCCTTTCTCCTCTAGTTACCCCTAGAATGTACAGTGGATAGTAGATTTGCATAACTGTCTATTCTTGCTATTCTTAGCATTCCTGAGGTGTGTTTTTTCTGGTTTTTTTTTTGTTTGTTTGTTTGTATGTTTGTTTTACTTTCTTAACAATCAGCTGCCTCTGCTCAGGAGGTTTGAGGCAATCTGGGACAGGTTTCTTACCCTGCTCTATTTTATTATTAATATTATATAAAGGTGTATCTCTTTTCCTGCCTACTTTAGGTTGACCAGAATTAACTATTAGGATATTTTCCATTGCGAGGGGACTGGGCATCTTATCTAGAGGAACTGTTACACTACTCCTACTCCCTCTACCCACTCTCCTCTTCTCCCTCCTCCTAGTTAATTTAAAAATAAAATTAAATTAATTAAAATCAATTAAAAAACTTCCCTTTCACTGCTCTTTTATTACAGCACTTTTTCTTATCTTCTTTTTCTTTTCTCTCTCTTGTTAGTCTTTTTTTATCTTGTCATCCTTTCTTCCTTCTGTGTCTTTCTGAATTCACTGATATTCATTTGTGAATTGTTTGGGGGAAGAAAACTGACTCAAAGTGGACTCTCTATGTGTGTACCTCTGCTCTATTTCCCTCTCTCCTCTTGCTACCCCTAGAATATACAGTGGATAGTATATTTGCATAATTATATATTCCTGCTATCCCTTTCTTCCTTTCTCTTTCTTCTTCACTTGGACTTGGTTGCTATTTTTTCACAGACTGGAGACATTGTTTGGCTAACTAGTAGTGATTAAACTGCTTCAATCCTTGCTTCAGTTTCTATTGTAATTCCAGAGATAGGTGATTGCATTTGTCATAAAGGTATTTAGTAGAGTGTTGCTTGTACTCAAAACACAACAACTGAGAAATAACAGAACATAAAAATAAGAAACACATAAATCAGAAAAATGGGTAAATCAAAAACAAATAAAACTGCTACTACAATGAATGAAGACAAGAGCCCAGAAGAAACTATAAATCAACCAGAAGTAACCATAGATAAGAAAAGTATGCAAGCAATAATAAAATTATTAATCTCAGAAATGAAAACAACATTGGAAGAAAGGAATGGCAGTATTGGGGAAACAACAGTTGAGACCCCCAAGGAAAATATTGATTATCTTGAGTCAATTAGAGAACTGAAAGCTGAAATAGCTGAACTGAAAAAAGACGATAAGGGAAGGGAAAGCAGACTAACAGAAGCAGAAACCAGAATTAGTCAGACAGGATGAGTTAGAGAAAACTAAGAAAGAGGAGAAAGAGCTCAAAAAGAGATTGAGAGACACTGAAAACAACAACATAGACATATGGGATGATCTCAAAAGAAGTAACATTTGTATAATTTGCCTGCCAGAGGAAAAAAAGAGAGGAAGGGGAAGGAAACATTCTAGAGGAAATTGTAGAAGAAAACTTCCCAGACCTGAATAACAGAAAGGACATCAAGACTCAAGAGACCCAGAGAGTCCCAACCCAGACCTGAAGACACCAAGACACATCATACTCACAATGAGAAGAAGTAAGATAAAGAAAGGATCCTAAAGTCTGCAAGAGAAAAAAAAAAGTCACATATACGGGAAAACCCATAAGACTATCAGCACACTTCTCCACTCAAACTCAAAAAGCCAGAAGAGAAGGGCAACAAAAGAGAATAAATAAATAAAATAAATATTTTAAATAAATAAATAAATAAAAGCCAGAAGAGAATGGCAAGATATCTATCAAGCCCTGAATGAAAAAGGGTTTCAACCAATGAATATATATCCTGCTAGACTTTCATTCAAATGAGATGGAGGGATCAAAGCCTTCTTAGACAACCAACAGTCAAAGGAGGCAACCATCACCAAACCGGCCCTGAAAGAGGTTCTAAAAGACCTCTTACAAACAATAACTTCACTATAATACTTGCCATATATCAGAGCAAATAAAAATTTGTTGAACAATATTGCATGGAATTGTACTTGTCTTACCTGACAAATTTACTGATCATTATTAAATCACCAATAAAAGGGGAAAAGTGTGGTCCTATTAACATAGACGTACACATGTCATTTTGGAATGAATATATCTGTTTCCTTAGGGATATTCATAAGGCAAAGTATTATTTAATAGGGTAGGTTCATTCCCAGACTTATTAGATACATCCAGATTGCTCTTCATAGGGTTTAATCACTTTGTTTTCTTTTTCTTTTATTAAAGAATTACATGTCGACAGGCATTTGAATTCCCACCATTCCCACCACTAGAGTTTTGAATATTAACTCTCCCCACTGCAATCCACCGTATTTCCCCTAAAGTTGTAGACATGGACTAACCGTCTTCTCTACAACTATATGTCCACATTTATAAATAGTTGCTCCTTTTTCTGATTTAATCTCTCTCCTCCTATAAGTCACTCTTGACATCATAACTATCTCTGTATGTCCCTCTAAGCCACTCATAACATCATAGCTACCTCCATATGTTTCTTTCCTTTTCCTTCTCTCTTTCTGGGAACTGATGGAGCTGGAGTGCAGAGTTCTCTTATTTTAATCCTATTACTTTTCCCACACTGGGAGTATGGATCACTGTTGTTTATGGGGAGAAGAATGTAGGAGTTCTAGCTTTTGTAGCTGCTTCTCCACTGACCATGGACATTGACAGGTTGATCCATACCCCCAGTATGTTTTTATTTTTACCTAGTGTACCAGAGCTCTAGAGATGTGAGGGTCAAGGACACATTGTTGAGGTCATCTGCTAGGGAAGTCGGGATGGAGTCATGGTAGCATCTGTAAATTGGTGTCTGGAAGGTAGTATGACCTAAGTTGAGACAAGACGTTTAATGAACAGAACAGGAACCAAAAAGAAGGATCATAGGAGTTGAGATTATGGATTTTACAGTAGAAGAAAGCTAGGAAAACCACCTTTCGTGTGTTCCTGGGGGCATATAACTATAGCAGTTTTGCTTCAGCTTGGTAGCTAGCCTGAGATTGGATAAGAATATTGTCTGAAAGAATGGTGTTAGAGTAGAGAAAAGGGCTATGGAGTAACACCCATTCTTATTAAAAAATGTGCCTAAATTTAACTGTTTACCTCCATCCACCTGCTTCAGGGCCCATATGTAAATGCATATTTATATTTAGTGCCAGAGCCAGTGTAACCCCTAAGTCCCTTTGGTCTGTGCATATAGCTCATGGTCACTTTTGAGAAATATTGCAGGCTGCACTCATTTCACAGTTTTTTTGAGTGTCAGGGCAGAATACACACAACCTCCCTTCGGAGATTGGGGCTATCCCTACCATTATTGCTTTATGGAAGAGCAAAGAACCTGAAAGGGCCCACAATATGCTATTCCTTATGGAAGTGACCAATAGTAATGGAGAGAGGGACGCATTACAGGTCAAGCCCCATCATATGTGAACCACTTTACTTTCCACCAGCAACTCAAGAAGGTTTCTTTGTCTACACAACCTCTCAAGTATGTGTTATTATTACCCTCTCATATAGGATAGTTCGAAAGGAGTAAATGGTATCTCACTTTTGTCTTTATATGCATTTCTCTGACAATCAACAGAAAAGGAACAGAAGAATGCCTAATTATTATATGTATTCACTGACACATGTCCAATTGCAAGGAGGACAAAATGAAAAATAAACCAATCAGGGTTACATCAAATAGAAAAATTTCTGCACAGGAAAATAAACTACTACTGAAACAAAGATAATCCTTAGAATGGGAGAAGTTATCTCATGCCATATGTCAGAAAAAGGTTAATAAACAAAATAAAGAAAGAGCACCACAAATTTCTGCAAAGAAATGAGCCCATCCAAAAGCAGTGGCACAATATGAATGGAATAATCACCAAGGAAAATATTCAAGGTAGAGCCAAGATGGAGACAATACCTACTGTAAGCTCTGAAAGGAAGAAGCTTTTAACCTGGGACTCTCAGGAGACAAAAGGATTTCTAGGCCAGCGGTGGAGGAGAAGAGCAAGGAGTGGTCAGGGAGACACCAAAGAAGAGTCTTATAACCCACTCTTGGGCTGGAAAACAGAGGCCATAAAGGGAAAAGGAATGGAAGATCTTTGGCTTGGATATTTCTGAACTCACCCATCCCCATACCCCAAAACCACCCTACAGCAGCTGGCTAACTGCTCCTAGTAGGCTTCCTTTTGAACTAATTTCTTTACCAAGATTCCTCGCTCATCAGTGGTATCAATCTAAGCTTTTTATTTTATTTTTTTAGAGAGGGCTTTATTTTAATGACAGAATACCTGACCAATCAGAGCCTCAGCCTTGCCTGGGAAATAGTAGCTATTTACCTCTCTAGTTTGATATTTACTGCTTGTAATTGTTTGTCTTTATTTGGTTTAAGAAGGAGACCAAGCTGTATGTAGCCAATCTGGAGTGGTCCAAGATGCAGACTGGCTATTAGGGATTTTTATTCTATATTATTATTAGTATTATTTTATAATTTATATTTATGAAAAGGAAACACTAGTGGCTTATTTGACCTGATGGCTACATTCCAGCACTCTGTGAACACTGAGACCTGCTCTGCTCTATGTAGTTACATGGACACAACTTTGCTTCCCTCCCCCCCCAGGGAGATGCCAAAACTATAAGAAAAATAAAAAAAATAGTGGAAGGCCAGAGCCAAAATGTCAACTTGGAAGAAGCAGCTGGAGTGAGCTCCAAAAAGCAGCAGATTGAGAACTGGGATTCTCTAGATAGTATAGGATACTGGCTCTCAGTCCAAGGGTGAACAAGGGGTGGTCAGGGTGACACAAAGAAGGAGTCTTACAATCTATTCTTGAGCTTACAAATGGAGGACAGGGGGACAAAGAAAGGTAAATCTTTTGATTATTTCTGAAGCTCACCCTTCCCTACCACCACAGTATTAGCACCCAGGGGCTGGACAGCTGCTCCTAGCAGGCTTCCCACTCAACTATTTTCTTTACCAAGATTCTTGGCTCACCAGGAGTGTCAATCCAAACCTGTTTCTTTCTGTTTTCCTTCACATTTTTTAAGTGTCTGGAGCTCTATTTGAGATATAAAATACTTATACCTGACCAATCAGAGCCTCAGGCCTGCCTGGTAAAGATTATCTGGAGGATTTTTTGTTTTTTTTATACTTCTTATAACTGACTGTTTTTGCTTAGGCTGCCTGCAGCCAATCTGGAGTGGTCCAAGCAGCAGACTGACTATTAGGGTTATTTACTTTATTTAATTATTATTATTATTATTATTATTATTATTATTATATGTGTGTTCCTTGTACTACGTCCTTCAGGCTGAACAAAATTAACTGTAGTTGCTTCTTCCACTGATAGGTGAATGGGGGTCCTACCCATTGAGAGAGAAACTTGTTTTTCTTTACGTCTTCCTTTGAGCCTCCACTCTCCTTTTTGCCTCCCCCTAGCTAAGTAAAAAAAAAAAAAAACACCTCTTTTCTTTCACTGATTTTTTTTTCTCCTCCTACTTTCTTCAGCTTTTTTCTTCTTTCTTTAGATTTCTGAATTCATTGATAGTTGTTTGTGAATTATTTGGGGGAAATACTTGACTTGGAGTGGACTCATGGTGTGTATATCTCTCTTTTCCACTTCCATCATCCTCTGGATACCGTTAGAATTTATAGTGGACAGAAGATTTGCATGATTTTCTATTCTCGCTTTCCCTTTTCTACTTTCACTTTCTTTTTCATATGATTTTGCTTGCTATTTTTTCTTGGACTTGAGGGATTGTTTGACTAACTGGTATTGGTTGAACTGCATCAATCCTTGATTCAGATGCTATTGTTGTAATTTCTGAGGTTGGTTACTACATTTCTGAAAGGTATTTCATATAGCATGGCTTGTACTCAAAACAAAACATAACAAAAGAAAATAAGGGAGTCGGGCTGTAGTGCAGCGGGTTAAGTGCAGGTGGCGCAAAGCACAAGGACTGGCATAAGGATCCCGGTTCAAATCCCGGCTCCCAACCTGCAGGGGAGTCGCTTCACAGGCAGTGAAGCAGGTCTGCAGGTGTCTATATTTCTCTCCTCCTCTCTGTCTTCCCCTCCTCTCTCCATTTCTCTCTGTCCTATCCAACAATGACAATAGCAATAATAATAACTACAACAATAAAACAACAAGGGCAACAAGAGGGAGTAAATAAAATAAATTAAAAAATAATATAAAAATAAAATAAAATAAAGGAAAAAAAAGAAACCACAATGAAAAAAAGTTAGGTGGTTCCTGGAAGATGGCGGACTGAGAAGCTGCTAGTGGCTTGAGCTCTGACCACATCTTCTAAAAACGGTAGGATTTTCTGCCTTTAGTAGGCCAGTCAATAAGGGGTCCTAGCGGTGACAACAAGGAGGTAACTATAACTTAATTTGGGTCAAGAAATAGAGTAGAAAAAAAGGGGAAAAAATTCTTTCCTTTTAATTATTAAGCACACCCCCTCCCCCTTCCCCCCCATAACAAGTCCATGGGGACTAGCTACTAGCAGGCTCCCCTGCTGAGCTTCTGTCTTTACCAAATTCCTGTCCCACTAGGGAGTATCATTCATTCTAAGTCTATACCCTTCTGAAACCTCTGGCCTTTTTTCTTTCTAAGTAGCCACCCCCACCCCACCCCGCATAGCTAATTAAATAATTAAAAATAAAGAAATAAACTCTTTCACCACTTTTATGACATTTTTATATATGACTGTTATTTATGACTGTTATTTTTCTTATCTTTTCCTTTTCTCTCTCTCTTTCTTTTTCCGTTTTCTCAATCTTTTCACCCTCTCTTCCTTATTCCTACAGCTTCCAAAGCCACAGGCCCCAACCCCCACACCACCAAACAGAGTGCTTTTTTGAATTCACTGATACACATTTGGAATTATTTTGGGGAAGAATTCTGACTCAGTGTGGACTCTCACTGTGAGTGTCTCTGCTCAACTTCCTTTCCTCCTTTAGACACCCCTAGAATATACAGTGGATACTAGATTTGCAAAACTGTCTCTTTCAGCTATCCTTGTATAGTCCTGAGGTTTTCTTTCTTTTTTTCTCATTCTTAACAATCAGCTGCCTGCCTCTGATCATGAGGTTTGAGGTAATCTGGGACAGGGTTTCTTTTTTTTACCCTACTCTATTTTAATATTAATATTATATAAAGGCATATATCTTCTCCCCCTTTAGGTTGATCAGAATTAACTCTTAGGGTATCTTTGATTTCTAGGGTAGTGGGCATATTATCTGTTGTGGGAAGAACTTCTCTCCTTACTCCCACCTCCTCTACAGACTCTCCCCTCCCTCCTCCTCCTAGCTAATTAAAAAAATTAAATGAAAAATAAAGTAATCAAAAAAAAACCCTTTCCTTTCAATGCTCTTTAATTACAGCTCTTATTCTTATCTTATCCCTTTTCTCTCACTTGTCTCTTTTTTCTTTTTTTTTTTTCTTTTTTTTTTTTTATCTTGTCATACACTTCTTCCTTCCTTCTTCTTTGCCTTTCTGAATTTGTGAATTATTTTGGGAAGACACCTGACTCAGAGTGGACTCTCTATATGTTTATATCTGCCCTAGTTGCCTTTCCCCTCTTGTTACCCCTAGAATAGTGGATAGTAGATTTGCATAACTGTCTATTCTTGCTATCCCTTCTGTCTTTTCTCTTTCTTCTTCACTGGGATTTGGTTACTATTTTTTCATGGACTGGAGAAATTGTTTAGCTAACTAGTACCAATTAAACTGCTTCAATACTTGCTTCAGTTATTACTGTAATTCCTGAGGTTGGTGAGTGCAATTGTTATAAAGATATTTAGTATAGTGTTGCTTGTACTCAAGACATAACAACTGAGGAACAACAGAGCATATATAAAAAAAGAAACACATAAATCAAAAAAATGGGTAGATCAAAAACAAATAAAACTGCTACTCCAATGAATGAAGATAAGAGCCCAGAAGAAACTACAAATCAGCCAGAAGTAACCATAGATAAGAAAAGTATGCAAGCAATAATAAACTTATTAATCACAGAAATGAAAACAACAATGGAGGAATGGCAGTATTAGGGAAACAACAGTTGAGACCCCCAAGGAAAATACTGATTATCTTGAGGCAATTAGAGAACTGAAAGCTGAAATAGCTGTAATGAAGAAAGAAGCTGAGGCAAGGGAAAGCAGACTAACAGAAGCAGAAAACAGAATTAGTCAGACAGAGGATAAGTTAGAGAAAACTAAGAAAGAGGTGAAAGAGCTTAAAAATAGATTGAGAGACACTGAAAACAACAACAGAGACATATGGGATGATCTCAAAAGAAGTAACATTCGCATAATTGGCCTGCCAGAGGAAGGAAGAGGGGAAGGGGAAGCAAACATCCTAGAGGAAATAATAGAAGAAAACTTCCCAGACCTGCATAACAGAAAGGACATCAAGATTCAAGAGGCCCAGAGAGTAGCAAACAGAATCAACCCAGACCTGAAGACACCAAGACACATCATAGTCAGAATGTGAAGAAGTAAGGACAAAAAAAGGATCCTAAAGGCTGCAAGAGAAACAAAAAGTCACATATAAGGGAACACCCATAAGATTATCTGCAGACTACTCCAATCAAACTCCAAAAGCCAGAAGAGACTGTCGAGCCTGAATGAAAAACGGTTTCAACCAAGGATAATATATCCTGCAGGACTTTCATTCAAACTAGATGGAGGGATCAAAACCTTCTTGGACAAACAACAGTTAAAGGAGGCAACCATCACCAAACCGGCCCTGAAAGAGGTTCTAAAGGACCTATATAAGCAAGAACATCACTGTAATACTGGCAATATATCAGAGCAAACAAAAAAAATTTTTTGAACAATGGCACTACAATACATTAAATCCATAATATCAATAAATGTCAATGGCTTAAACTCACCCATCAAAAGGCACAGAGTTGGAGGATGGATCAGAAAACATAATCCAACCATATGCTGCTTGCAAGAATCCCATCTATCACAACAAGATAAACACAGACTAAAAGTGAAAGAAAATTATCATACAGGCTAACGGACCACAAAAAAGGGCAGGAACAGCCATTCTCATCTCAGACACGATAGATTTTAAATTAAATAAAGTAATAAAAAATAGGCAAGGGCATTACATGGTTAGAGGATCAATCAGACAAGAAGACTTAACAATCATTAACATCTATGCAATCAATGAGGGACCATCTAAATATGTCAAGCACTTACTGAAAGAATTTCAAAAATACATCAATAGTAAAACAATAATAGTGGGAGATGTCAATACCCCCTCTCACACTTAGACAGATCAAAAAAGCAGAGAAACAACAAAGATACAAGAGAACTGAATGAAGAGATTGACAAACTAGACCTCTTGGACATTTTCAGACTCCTTCACCCTAAAAAACTGGAATACACCTTCTTTTCAAATCCACATAACACATACTCAAGGATAGACCACATGTTAGGCCACAAAGACAGCATCAAAACATTTAAGAACATTAAAATCATCCCAAGTATCTTCTCAGACCACAGTGGAGTAAAACTAACATTTAACAACAAACAGAAAATTATTAAAAGTCACATAATTTGGAAACTAAACAACATACTCCTTAAGAACCAGTGGGTCAGAGACTGACTCAAGCAGGAAATTCAAATGTTCCTGGAAACTAATGAAAATGAAGACACAACCTATCAAAATATTTGGGACACAGCTAAAGCAGTACTGAGAGGGAAATTTATAGCCATACAATCACATATTAAAAACCAAGAAGAAGCTCAAATGAACGACCTTACTGCACACCTCAAGGACTTAGAGGAAGAGGAACAAAGGAATCCTAATGTATCCAGAAGGACAGAAATCACTAAAGTTAGAGCAGAAATAAACAACATCAAAATAAAAGAACCATACAAAAGATCAATGAAGCCAAATGTTGGTTCTTTGAAAGATTAAACAAAATTCACAAACCCCTAGCCAGACTCACCAAACAAAAAAGGGAGAAGACTCAAATTAATAGAATTGTAAATGATGGAGGAGATATCACAACTGACACCACAGAAATCCAGAGAATCCTGAGAAACTTCTATAAAGAACTATATGCCACCAAGCTAGAGAATCTGGAAGAAATGGAACAATTCCTGGAAGCATATGGCCTTCCAAAACTGAACCAAGAAGAACTACAAAATCTAAATGCACCAATCACAGACAAATAAATTGAAACTGTTATTAAGAATTTCCCCAACAACAAAAGTCCTAGACCAGATGGCTTCACAAATGTATTCTACAAAACTTTCAGGAAACAGTTAGTACCCATACTTCTTAACTTTTCCATAAGATTGAAGAAACAGGAATACTCCCTTCCACCTTCTATGAAGCCAAAATCACCCTGATACCAAAAGCTAATAGGGACAGAACAAAAAAGGAAAACTACAGACCAATATCTCTGATGAACATAGATGCCAAAACATTAAACAAGATCGTGGAAAACCAGATACAGCAACATATCAAAAAGATTGTTCATCATGACCAAGTGGGATTCATCCCAGGAATGCAAGGCTGGTTCAACATCCAAAAGTCAATCAATGTCATTCACCACATCAATAAAAGCAAAGCCAAAAACCACATGATTATCTCAATAGATGCATAGAAAGCCTTTGAAAAAATCCAACACCCATTCATGCTCAAAACTCTACAAAAAATGGGAATAGATGGGAAATTCCTCAAGATAGTGGAGCCTATATATAGCAAACCTACAGCCAACATCGTACTCAATGGACAGAAGCGGAAAGCATTCCCCCTCAGATCGGGGACTAGACAGGGCTGTCCACTGTCACCGTTACTCTTCAACATAGTATTGGAAGTTATTGTCATACCAATCAGGCAAGAGAAAGAAATCAAAGAAATACATATTGGAAGGGAGGAAGTCATGCTCTCACTATTTGCAGATGATATGATAGTATACATAGAAAAACCTAAAGAATCCAGCAGAAAACTACTGGAAGTTATTAGGCAATATAGCAAGGTGTCAGGCTACAAAATCAATGTACAAAAATCAGTGGCATTTATTTATGCAAACACTAAGTCTTAAGAAGACATCCAGAAATGACTCCCATTTACGGTTTCAGGAAAATCAATCAAATACCTAGGAATAAAGTTGACCAAAGAAGTGAAATACTTATATACTGAAAACTATGAGTCACTCTTCAAGAAAATAGAAACTGATACCAAGAAATGGAAAGATATCCCAAGCTCATGGATTGGAAGAATAAATATCATCAAAATGAATATTCTCCCCAGAGCCATATACAAATTTAATGCAATACCCATCAAAGTTCCACCAAGCTTCCTTAAGAGAATAGAACAAACACTATAATCATTTATCTGAAAACACCTCGAATTGCCAAAACCATCTTGAGGAAAAGAAACAGAAATGGAGGCATCACACTCCCAGACCTTAAACTATATTATAAAGCCATCATCATCAGAACAGCATGGTACTGGAACAAAACTAGGCACACAGACCAGTGGAACAGAATTGAAAGCCCAGAAATAAATCCCTACACCTATGGACATCTAATCTTTGATAATGGGTCCAAAGGATTAAATGGAAGAAGGGGGCTCTCTTCAATAAATGGTGCTGGGAAAACTGTGTTGTAACATGCAGTAAACAACTTTATCTCACCTGAAACAAAAATCATCTCCAAATGGATCAAAGACCTAGATGTCAGACCAGAAACAATCAAATACTTAGAGGAAAACATTGGTAAAACAGTTTCCCACCTAGTCCTCAAGGACATCTTTGATGAATCAAACCCAGTTGCCAGAAGACTAAAGCAGAAACAAACCAATGGGATTAAATCAAATTGAAAAGCATCTGCTGTTGTATGCTTTACATTGCGTTGTTCTAGTTCTCCCCCACCAAGAGAATTGGATCAGTCCTGTTAGTTTTGCAGGCCCACTTGGCCCCGCCCCTGGGAACCCCGAGAGAGGGTTTCAGAGTTCGAGAGGGTTCCGGAGTTCCAGTGTAAGAGAGAGTGCTTGCGCCGCCGCAAAGAGACAGCAGAGTTCTGTTTGGTGATTAATTTGTCTTAGTTTATGAATCGTTCCTGAATAAAGAAATACAGCTTCCCTGCCCAGCCGTATGTCTCTGGTCATCTCTGTTACCCGCCCATGAAGCTAGCCCGGCCGGCTGGAGCTGCCGAATTTTAACAACAAATGGCGCCCACGTGGACCTGACCTGCGCATCTCTCAGATAAGTAAAGACAATTTGGCTACCTATGCACTATGGCCTTCTCTTCTGCTTGTGAAGAGATCTCCAAAGGCCTCTGCTCTTTCTTCACGAGACTGTTTTGCTGTTTCTGGAACATTTATCTCTGGACCACTCTGTGGTTTCCACTCGCTTGGGTGAACTCAAAACAGCCAGAGGAGTTGGGCAAGAGCCAGCGGGCAAGAGGCGAGGCACGGAGCTGCTGTTTCCACCTGGTTAAAAAGCCAGCCAGCCGGCTGCACTCAGACAACCCCGCGCACCATGCCCACAGCCCCGCAGCCCCGCAGTCCTCAAGAGACCAACACCAGCACACAGGAGCCCGACGCCAGCACGCAAGAGGCTGACGCCTGCACGCAAGAGCCAATGCCAGCATGCTGGAGCCCAATGCCAACACGCAGGAGCCCGATGCCACCACGCAGGAGCCCAATGCCAGCACACAGGCCAGCCCATGAGAGTCGGCTCTCCACCGTGTGGCACAGGGCACTGGACGTGTGATCCCTCCACGCTGCTCGGCCACTGCGAGCAGGGCAGCAGACATGACAGGGCCATGGGGCAGGGCCACAGCGGCCTATCATGGACACCACCCCTGGGCACCTAGGCCCACGCCTTCTACAAAGCTGGCCCGCCTGCCCTCTTGCTATGAATTCTGGAATGATCCCGGACCTCCCGGACCCCAGGGCTACCTGCCGAAACTGGGCACACGAGATCTCCAGCCGCTGGTCTGGTCTGAAGGCAGACAAGCTGGAGTACGCAGAGATTTGTGCAGAAATCGCAACCTGCAATTCCTAGAAGTGAAGCTTCCCAAGAGACCACCACTGGACAAAGCACCCCCCCAACAACTAAGACAGTACAGATTTAAATTCGTGTTTAAAATGACAGTCTTCGTAACAAAGGTTTCTCTCCTTGTGTATTAATGACCATGTTTATGTGTATGTTTAAAGTTTGGTAAACAGTAACTTTAAGGCTAAATTCTTACTAGACAAAGTTAAATGAAAAATGTTTTCAACGTAATTATCATAAAGATAAAATTAACTTACATTTAAAGTCTGAGGTAAAAATTAGTTAACAATCAATATATTTTAACTAAGTTGGTCTAAACAAAAGGTTAAATAGACTTGTTGATATGTAAAACTCTCCATTACCTTCTCTATTAGAAATGGTAGATCGCACAATGGCTGTGCTAATTATTCTCATGCCTGAGGTTTCCTTTCCTGAACAACTAGGGTGTGACTCCATTTGAATGGGTGTAACAAAAGGTTAAAAGACGTTGTTGATATGTAAAAGTCTCAAATTCCTTCTCTATTAGAAATATGCTAAAAACAAGTTTTGTTTCATAGTAAGTAAATTGCAGCCAGCTGCCTTTGGGACTCTAGGCCGTTCCCCGCCCCCATGCAAATGCCCGTCAAGGCAAGTACGCCCCCCAGAGGCAAGAAATGTTTTTTTAAGCTGATAAAGTTTTGCCCACAGAGGCAAAAATGGCCCCCTCAGGCCTTCCCTTGGCAGCACACTGGTTCTTGTTACTTGCTTAAATGTTTCTCCATGTTTGTGCCAGTTTCTTTTTAAAAAAAATGCCTGTACGATATATGTTTCTGTTCACCCCACACCATTGATACTGTAGCCATTTAGTTAAAAAGAAAAGGGGGAATTGTTGTATGCTTTACATTGGGTTGTTCTAGTTCTCCCCCGCCAAGAGAATTGGATCAGTCCTGTTAGATTTGCGGGCCCGTTTGGCCCCGCCCCTGGGAACCCCAAGAGACGGTTTCAGAGTTCGAGAGGGTTCCTGAGTTCCAGAGTAAGAGAGAGTGCTTGCACCGCCTCAAAGAGACAGCAGAGTTCTGTTTGGTGATTAGTTTGTCTTAGTTTATGAATCGTTGTTCCTGAATAAAGAAATACAGCTTCCCTGCCCAGCCGTTGTCTCCACGTCTCTGTTTCCCGCCCATGAAGCCAACCCAGCTGGCAAGAACCTATGAATTTTAACAACAATCTGCACAGCCAAAGAAAGTATTAAACAAATAAAGAGACCCCTCACAGAATGGGAGAAGATCTTCACATGCCATACATCAGACAAGAAACTAATCACCAAAAGACATAAAGAGCTCAGCAAACCTAGCACCAAAAAAGCCAATGACCCCATCCAAAAATAGGCAGAGGATATGAACAAAACATTCACTACAGAGGATATCTAAAAGGCTAACAAACATGAAAAACTGCTATAGGTCACTGTCAGAGAAATGCAAATTAAGATAACACTAAGATACCACCTCACTCCTGTAAGAATGGCATACATCAAAAATGACAACGGCAACAAATGCTGGAGAGATTGTGGGGACAGAGGAACCCCTTTCCATTGCTGGTGGGGATGTAAATTGGTACAGAATCTGTGGAGAGCAGTCTGGAAAACTCTCAGAAGGCTAGACATGGACCTTCCATATGATCCAGTAATTCCTCTCCTGGGGTTATACCCCAAGGACTCCATAACACCCAACCAAAAAGAGGTGTGTACTCCTATGTTCATAGCAGCACAATTCATAATAGCTTCTTCTCCTAGCGTTTGCCCTTCTTCTGTAGCCAGTCAACAGCGTCAGATTGAGCCTGATGTAAGGTTTCGAGACCTCCTTTGAATCTGGAGAGGTGGCAGTCATTGATGATGTGGGTCATAGTCTGTCTGTAGCCGCAGGGGCAGTTCGGGTCCTCTCTGGCTCCCCAGCGATGGAACATAGTGGCACACTGGCCATGGCTGTTCGATAGCGATTGAGGAGGGCCCAATCATAACATGCTATGTCAAAGCCCAGTTGACGCTTGCAGGGGTCATAATAGCTAAAACCTGGAAGCAACCCAGGTGCCCAACAACAGATGAGTGGCTGAGAAAGCTGTGGTATATATACACAATGGAATACTATGCAGCTATCAAGAACAATGAACCGACCTTCTCTGACCCATCTTGGACAGAGATAGAAGGAATTATGTTAAGTGAGCTAAGTCAGAAAGATAAAGATGAGTATAAAGATTAGTATCCCACTAATCAACAGAAGTTGAGTAAGAAGATCTGAAAGGGAAACTAAAAGAAGGACCTGACCAAATTGTAAGTAGGGCATCAAAGTAAAAACTCTGTGGTGAGGGGTAGACATGCAGCTTCCTGGGACAGTGGGTCATGGGAGTGGGTGGGAGGGATGGGTCACAGTCTTTTGGTGGTGGGAATGGGATGCATTGGATCGACCTTCTTGTGGTGCAACTTGTGAGTACCCATTCATTGGGGAAACTGACGATCCTTCTTAGCCGACTGAATCCACATGGATCCCAGTCACTTTCAAAACCAGCAACAAGCAGCTCCTGACAGCTTTCAACCTGACGCTGTTTACTGGCTATGGAAGAAGGGCAAATGCTAGAAGAAGCAGAAGGTGGTGGGAATGGTGTTTATGTACACTCCTAGTAAAATGTAGTCATATAAATCACTAGTTAATATGAGAGGGGGAAAATTAATTATATGTCTCAAAGTTTTTCAAAACACAAACTGAATCTTTTCAATATAGGCTGTGTAATTGATATGCAGACTCTCTCAAAAGCCTAGACCAAGTAGATAAGAAGCAACCAATAGCACAGCTATATACAAGATACTGGGTACTGTACAGCAAACCCTAACAAAAGGAGTTTTCAAAGTTAACCCAATTACCAAATAATGTGATGATAACATTAACTATCAATTGTTTTTTTGTACCCTAAGACAGCAGGAACCTCACATCTCCACTATAGAGCCTCTACTTCCCCCAGTCCTGGAACCCTTGGATAGGGCCCATTTTCCCATATGCCTCTCCCAATCCATATAAAATAATATTGCATCTGCCGATCACAACCTAACCAACACAATGATTGCCACCTCAATATGCTTCACTTCAGACTGTGTCCAGAGACCTCACATGTGGAATGGCAACCCTTCAGCTTCATTACTCAGGTGAGACCTTTTTTTCATAGTATACTCTAATTCCATCTCAGGTAGTTCACTTTCTAACAAAGTCCCAAAACCTATATATACACCAGTTTCTGTGAGAGAGAGCATATGTTCACACGTATCCATAAACTACTGCAAAATATATACCTGAAAGCAGAAGTACACTAGAGTTTGCAGTGAGTACCCCCCTAACACTTCCTCTACACTATTCCAAGCTTTGGGTCCACGATTGCTCAACAAATTGTTTGGCTTCGTATGTTAACTCTCTTTTCAGTCACCAGGTTCCAGATGTCATCAGGATGTCGGCCATGCTTCCCTAGACTGAAGACCCTACCAATGTGTCCTGGAGCTCAGATTCCCCAGAGACCCATCCTACTAGTGAAAGAGAGAGGAAGACTGGGAGTATGGACCGACCAGTCAACGCCCATGTTCAGCAGGGAAGCAATTACAGAAGCCAGACCTTCTACCTTCTGCAACCCACAATGACCCTGGGTCCATGCTCTCAGAGGGATAGAGAAAGGGAAAGCTATCAGTTGAGGGGGTGAGATATGTGTGGAATTGTACCTCTCCTACCCTATGGTTTTGTTAATTAATCCTTTCTTAAATAAAAATTAAAAAATTTAAAAATTTTTTTAAAAAGTTAAGTTAAAAGAAAATGAAACTGCTACCACAATGAATCAGCAGAAGAGTCAAAAAAGAAACAATAGAATTAAGTGAAGAGATGGACAGACTAGACATCCTGGACATTTTCAGAGTTCTTCACCCCCAAATACAGGAATATTCATTTTCTTCATATATACACAGTACATCCTCAAGGATAGACCACATGTTAGGCCACAAGGACAGCATCAACTAATTAAAGAGCATTGAAATTATCACGGGTATCTTTTCAAACTACAGCAGAGTAAAGCTAACATTCAAAAACAAACAGAAAATTACTAAAAGTTACAGATTTTGGAAACTCAACAACATGCTGCTTACCAACAACTGGGTCAGACAGGCAGTCAAGTAAGAAATTCAAATGTTCATGGAAACAAATGAAAATGAAGACACAAGCTATCATAATTTTTGGGACACAGCTAAAGCAGTACTGACAGGAAAACTAATTGACATACAATCACACAATAGAAAATAAGAAAAAAGCTCAAACAAACAATCTTACTGCACACCTTAAGGTCATAGAGGAAGAGGAATAAAGGAACCCTAAAGCAACCAGAAGGACAGAAATCACTAAAATTAGAGCAGAAATAAACAACATTGAAAAGAACCATACAAAAGGTCAATGAAGCCAATGTTGGTTCTTTGAAAAATTAAACAAGATAGACAAACTCCTAGCCAGACTCACAAATAAAGGAGAGGGAAGATTCAAATAAATAGAATGGTAAATGATAGAGGAGATATCACAACTGGCATGACGGAAATACAGAAAATCATGTGAAACTGCTATGAAGAACTATACACCACCAAGCTAGAGAATCTTGAAGAAATGGATGAATTCCTAGAAACATATGCCTTTCCAAAACTGAACCAAGAAGAACTATAAAACCTAAATGCACCAATCATAAACAAAGAAATCAAAACAGTTATTTAGAATCTTACCAACAAAAAAAGTCCTGGAAAAGATGGCTTCAAAAACGAATCCTACAAAACTTTCAGGAAACAGTTAATACCTATACTTATAAAGATCTTCCACATGATTGAAGAAACAGGAACACTCCCTTCCACCATCTATGTAACCAACATCACCCTGATACCAGAAGCAGATGGGGCACAACAAAAAGGGAAAACTACAGACTAATGGCTCTTAAGAACATAGATGCAAAAATATTAAACAAGATCTTGGCCAACCAGATACAGCAGCATATTGAAAATATTGTTCATCAGGACCAAGTAGGATTTGTCCCAGGAATGCAAGACTGGTTCAATATATGTAAGTCAAACAATATCATTCACCACATCAATAAAAGCAATACCAAAAAGAACATGATTATTGGGAGTCAGGCTGTAGCGCAGCGGGTTAAGCGCAGGTGGCGCAAAGCACAAGGACCGGCATAAGGATCCTGGTTCAAACCCCGGCTCCCCACCTGCAGGGGAGTCACTTCACAGGTGGTGAAGCAGGTCTGCAGGTGTCTATCTTTCTCTCCTCCTCTCTGTCTTCCCCTCCTCTCTCCATTTCTCTCTGTCCTATCCAACAACGACAACAACAATAATAACTACAACAATAAAACAACAAGGGCAACAAAAGGGAATAAATAAACTAAATAAATTTAAAAAAATAAAAATAAAAGTTTAAAAAAAAAAAAGAACATGATTATCTCAATAGATGCAAAGAAAGCCATTCATGAAATCCAACATCTACTCAAGCTCAAGACACTACAAAAATGGGAATAGACAGGAAATTCCTCAAGATAGTGGAGTTCATATATATCAAACCTATAGCCAACACCATACTCAATGGACAGAAGCTGAAAGCATTCCTCCTCAGATCGGGGATTAGACAGGACTGTACATTATTACCATTACTCCTTACCATAGAATTGGAAGTTATTGCCATAGCAATTAGGCCAGAGAAGAAAATCAAAGGAATACAGAATGGAATGCAAGAAGTCAAGCTCTTATTTGCAGATGACATGGTAGTTTACATATAAAAATGTAAAGAATCCAGCAGAAAACTACCGGAAGTTATTAGACAAGGTGTCAAGCTACAAAATCAGTATACAAAAATCATTGGAATTTCTTTATGCAAACACTAAATCTGAAGAAAAAGACATCGAGAAATCACTCCCATTCATTGTTGCAGCAAAAATCAATAAAATACCTAGGAATAAAGCTGACCAAAGAAATGAAAGACTTGTATACTGAAAACCATGAGTCACTATTCAAGGAATTAGAGAGTGGCACCAAGAAATTAAAAGAAATCCTATGTTCATGGATTGGAAGAATAAATATCATCAAAATGAAAATTCTCCCTAGATCCATATACAAATTTAATGTGGAACCCATCCAAGGTCCATCAGGCTTCTTTAATTGAATAGAACAAAAACTACAGTTATTTATCTGGAACCATAAAACACCCAGAATTGCCAAAACAGAAACAAATAAAGGCATCGTACTCCCGGATCTCAAACAAGAGACTAATAACCAAAATATACAAAAAGCACAGCAAACTTAGCAACAAAAAAGCAAATGACCCTATCCAAAAACGGGCAGAGAATATTAACAGAATATTCACTACAGAAGAGAGCCAAGGCTAAAAATTCATGAAAAAATTTATCTATGTCGCTGATTGTCAGAGAAATGAAAATAAAGACATTATTGATACCACCTCAACCCTTTGAGAATGGCATTCATCAAAAAGAACAGCAGCAACAAATTCTGGAAAGGCTGTGGGGACAGAGGAACCCTTCTGAACTACTGGTGGAAATGTAAATTGGTCCATCCTCTGTAGAGAGCAGTCTGGAAAACTCTCACAAGGCTAGACATGGACCTTCTCTATGACCCAGAAATTCCTCCTAGGGATATGCTCTAATGACTCCATAGCACCCAACCAAAAGTATATGTGTACACCTTTGTTTATAGCAGTACAATTCATAATAGCTAAAACCTGATAGCAACACAGGTGCCCAACAACATATGATTGGTTGAGAAAGTTGTTGTATATATACACAATGGAATACTACACAGCTATTAGGAACAATGAACCCACAGTCTCTGACCCATCTTGATTGGAGTTAGAAGGAATTATGTTAAGTGAGCTAAGTCAAAAAGACCAAGACAAGTATTGAGTTATACGACTCATAAATAGAAGTTGAGAAAGAATAACAGATAGGGAAACTCAAAGCAGGATTTGACTAAATCTGGAGTAGGTCACTAAAAAAAAACCCCTGGGTTAAGGGTGAGGGTGGATATTCAGCTTCATGGAGGGGATGAGGTGGGGGACAGTCTTTTGGTGGTGGTAATGGTATTTATGTAGACTCCAATAAATTTGTAGTCATATAAAGAACTATTTAGTTAATATGAGATGGGAAAAATTGAATGTCTCAAACATTTTAAATCACAGACTGATTCAACATATCAATGTTGACTCTCTTAAAAGCTTAGACCAGGAAGAACAGAGGCAATCAGTGTCATAGCTATATACAAATAATGTCAAAGGACATAAATTATGGTGATGTTGTGTATGATACAGCAAATCCTAACAAAGGGATATTTCAAAACTAACCCAATTGCCAAACAATGTGATTACAGCAATAAATATCGATTGTCTTCTTAAATCCTAAGAAAGCAGGAACCTCCTGCTTCCTCTATAGAGCCTATATTTCTCCCAGTCCTGGGTCCTCTAGGGTGGAGCGCACTTACATGTTTCTCTCAATTCATACCAAACTATATTGCACCCGCCAATCCCAACCTAATCAACACTACAGGTACCACCTCAGCATGCTTCACTTCAGACTGTGTCCAGAGACCTCAGGCATGGAATTTCAATCCCTCACCTCATTACTCAGTGTGAACTATCCTTTCATAGAATTATCTAATTGTTCACTTCCTAACAAAGTCCCAAAACCTAGATATAGGCCAGGCCCCGTAAGATAGAGCATATGTTCACATGTATCCATAAAATTAAGGTAAAATATATACCTGAAAGAAAAAATACACAATAGTCTGTAGGGAGTCAGTATAATGTTCATAATGAAATGGTGTCTACTTAGACTTAAATACCCTCCTCACCTACTTCCTATTGTAGTTCTCTCACTCAATCTAAAACTAACCTCATCAAAGCAAGGACTGCAAGAGCTGAATAAGGGCAAAAAACTGGCATACTTTAAAAAAACATTGTTATTTATTCCCTTTTGTTGCCCTTGTTGTGTTACTGTTGTAGTGATGATTGATGTTGTTGTATAGGGCAGAGAGAATGGAAAGAGGAGAGGAAGACAGAGAGTGGGAGAGAAAGACACCTTCAGACCTGCTTCACCATTTGTGAAGTGACTCCCCTGCAGATGGGGAGCCGGCACTTGAACTGGGATCCTTATGCTGATCCTTGCAGTTTATGCCAGCTGTGATTAACTGGCTGCACGACTGCCTGACTCCCAAAGACTGGCATACTTTAAAGATGACTCTTTAGTCACTATCAGGCCACCCTAATTGGGGAGTTTTGAGATTCTGAAAAATTCATGATGCACTTAGACCTCAAAGAAATAACTCTCTCTATTGTTACCAGTCATTTCTATCAGGAACAACACAATAGACCCTTTTGTGGACCTACATACGACCTTGCCCTCAACTTGAATCAACAATGCTCCATCCTCCAAAGGGAGGCTGAACAATATACTTTATGCTACATCAAAGGAAGATGAGTCCTGATTTTGTGGCTGCTTGGAATCTTCCTAATTACTACTACAGAATGTATACTCAGATCTATAGGGAAGCTGAGGTCAGATGGACTCCTAAGCTGAATATGGGCCCCAGACCACATAAAATCAAAGGGGTTTACTATCAACACTATTTATACACCTTTCCCATATTTGGGAGCTACTCTCTTCCCTGATCCATCTTTTTGGTCCTTCTGTCAGCCATGACATCATCTCCCCAGACAATAACATGGATCCACCTACATATCAGATGTAAGGCTCAGGCAAAGATAAATAAATAAATAAAACCACTAGTATAGGCACAGGCCCTTTGGAATATAACTAAAATGGGCCTACTAGCTATCTACAAAATGGAGACACCCTCAACTCTTCATCTGCACTATTCCAGCCTTTATGTCTATGATTGGTCACAATTTGTTTAGCTTTGTATGTTAACTCTCTTTTCAGTCACCAGGTTCCAGATGCTAGCAGGATGCCAACTAGAGTTCCCTGGACAGACCACCCCACCAAAGTGTCCTGGAGCTCTGCTTCCCCAGAACCCCACCCTAATAGGGAAAGAGAGGGGCAGGGGCTGAGACTGTGGATCGAACAGTCAATGCCCATGGTCAACTGGGAAGCAATTACAGAAGCCAGACCTTCTACCTTCTGCATCCCATGATTACCTTGGGTCCATGCTCCCAGGTGGATAAAGAATAGGAAGTTTATTAGGGGATGGTATGGTATGCAGAATTCTGGTGGTGGGAATTGTGTGGAGTTTTACCACTTTTTCACTATGGTTTTGTCAATTTTTCCTTTTATAAATTAAAAAAAGAAAGATAGATACATGCAAAAAATAATTCCAATTGTATCATAAAAAAATAATAAAAGCAAAGCAAAAAACCACATGACTGTCTCAATAGATGCAGAAAAAGCCTTCCAAAAAATCCAACACCCATGCATGTTCAAACACTACAAAAATGGGAATAGATAGAAAATTGCTTAAGATAGTGGAGTCCATATATAGCAAACCTACAACATATATCATACTCAATGGACAGAAGCCGAAATCATTCCCACTCAGATCAGGAACTAAACAGGGATGTCCATTATTACCATAGTGTTGGAAGTTATTGCCATAGCAATCAGACAATAGAAATAAATCTAAGATATACAGATTGGAAGGGAAGAAGTCAAGCTCTCACTATTTGCAGGCTATATGATAGTATACATAGAAAAACCTAAAGAATACAGCAGAAAACTACTGGAAGATATTTGGCAATTTTGCAAGGTGCCTGGTTACAAAATCATTGTACAAAAATCAGTGGCATTTCTTTATGAAAACACTAAATCTGAAGAAGAAGACATCCAGAAATCACTCCCATTTACTGTTTCAGAAAAATCAATAAAATACCTAGGAATAAAGTTGACCAAAGAAGTGAAAGACTTGTATACTGAAAACTATGAGTCGCTACTCAAGGAAACAGAAACTGATACCAAGAAATGGAAAGACATTCCATGCTCATGGATTGGAAGAATAAATATCATCAAAATGAATATTCTCCCCAGAGCCATATACAAATTTAATGCAATACCCATCAAAGTTCCACCAAGCTTCTTAAAGAGATTGGAACAAACACTACAGTCATTTATCTGGAACCTGAAAACATGTAGAATTGCCAAAACCATCTTGAGGAAAAGAAACATAAATGGAGACATCACACTCCCATATCTCAAACTATATTATAAAGCCATCATCATCAAAACAGCGTGGTACTAGAACAAAAATAGGCACACAGACCAGTGGAACAGAATTGAAAGCCCAGAAATAAATCCCCACATCTATGGACATTTAATCTTTGATAAGGGTGCCCAAAGTATTAAATGGAGAATGGAAGCTCTCTTCAATATGTGGTGCTGAGAAAACTGGGTTGAAGTATGCAGAAGAATGAAACTGAACCATTTTATCTCACCAGAAGCAAAAGTCAACTCCAAATAGATCAAGGACCTGGATGTTAGACAGTAAATTATCAAATACTTAGAGGAAAACATTGGTGGAACACTTTCCCACCTAAACCTCAAGGACATTTTTGCTGATACAAACCCAATTGCACGTAAGACTAAAGCAGAACAAACAAATGGGACTACATCGAATTTAGAACATTCTTCACAACCAAATAAACCATCCCACAAAGAAACCACTCATAGAATGGGAGAAGCTCATCACATGCCATTGATCAGAGGAGAATAATACCAAAAGTATACAAAGAGACCAGCCAACTTAGCAACAAAAAAGCAAATGACCTGATCCTAAAAGGGTCAGAGAATATGAACAGAACATCCACTACAGAAGAGATCTAAAAGGCTATCAAACACATGAAAAATTTCTCTAGGTCACTGATTGTCAGAGAGATGCAAATAAAGACATCATTTAGATACCACCTCACTCCTATGAGAATGGCATACATCAAAAAGGACAGCAGCAACAAATGCTGGAGAGACTATTGGGATAAAGAAACCCTTCTGCACTACTGGTGTGAAAGTAACTGGTCCATTCTCTGTGGAGAGTAGTCTGGAGAACTCTCACAAGGGCAGACATGGACCTTCCATATGAGCCAGTAATTCCTCTCCTAGGGATATACTCCAAGGACTCCATAACACTCAACCAAAAATATATGTATACACCTATGTTCATAGCAGCACAGTTCATTCTTCTTCTTCTAGCGTTTGCCAGCACAGTTCATAATAGCTAAAAGCTGGAAGCAACCTAGGTCCCCAAACAGTTGAGTGGCTGAGAAGTTTGTGGTATATATACAAAATTGAATACTATGCAGCTATTAAAAACAATGAGCCCCCCCTTCTCTGACCCATCTTGGATGGAGCTAGAAGGAATTCTGTTAAGTGAGCTAAGTCAGAAAGACCAAGACGAGTATGGATGATCCTACTCATAAACAGAAATTGAGAAAGATGAACAGAGAGGAAAACTCAAAGAAGGATCTGACTAAATTTGAAGTAAGGCACCAAAGTAAAGACCCTGGGTTGATGGTGAGGGTTGATGTTTGGCTTCAAATGGTGTGTGTGTGTGTGGGGGGGGGTTCCTTTTTATAAATAAAATTTAAAAAAAGAAAAGAAAAGAAATAAAAGGAAATGATTACAAGAATCATAGATTAAGTGGGGTACAACTCCACATAATTCCCACAATTAGAACTCTGTATTCCATCCTCTCCCTGATAGCTTTCAGATTCTTTATGGATACCGGGAGTATGGACCAAGGTCATTGTTTGATGCAGCAGGTTGAAGGTCTAGCTTCTGTAATTGCTTCCCTGCTGAACATGGGTGTTTGCAGGTCGATCCATACTTCCATCCTGTCTATCTGTTTCCCTAGTGGGGCAGGATTATGAGGAATCAGAGATCCAGGACATATTGGTGTGGTTTTCTGTCCAGGGAACTCTGGGTGGCATCATGCTAACATCTGGAACCTGGTGGCTGAAAAGAGAGTTAGCATATCAATCCAAACAAGGTGTTGACTAATCATGGACCTAAAGGCTGGAATAGTGCAGATGAAGAGTTGGTGGGTCTTTGTTTTGTAGATAGCTAGTAGGCCTATTTTAGTTATATTCCAAAGGGCCTGTGGCTATAATAGTGTTGTTATTTTTCTTTTTCCTTGAGACTGACATCTAATATGTAGGTGGATCCATGTTATTGTCTAGGGAGATGATGCCATGGCTGGCAGAAGGGCCAGAAAGTTGGATCAGGGAAGAGAATCTCCCTATTATTTATTGTTATTATTATCTTTATTATTAATAATATTTTAACATTAATATTATTATATACACCTATTACTTTCCCTCCTCATCAGGTTGAAAAAAAATAACTGTTGTTGCTTTTTTCATTGATAGGTGGCTGGGTTTTGCTATCTATTGTGGGAGGAACTTGCTTTTCTCTTTCTTTTCTCCACCTTCTTTTTTCTCTGCTAATCCAAAAAAAAAAAAAATCCTTTTACTGCTCCTTTTTTGTTGTCCTTCTTTCTGTTTTTTTTTCTTTATGAATTCACTGACACTAGTTTAAGAAATATCTTCTGGAAGAAGTCTGACTCAGAGTGGAATCTCACTCTCTCTATCTATCTCTCTCTGTCTCTCTCCCCTCCTCTCCTTTATCCTCTTGCTATCTCTAGAATTTATAGTGAACAGCTGATTTCTGTAATTGTCTATTCTTGCTTTATATTTTTTCCTTTCACTTCTCTTTCTTTTTCATTTTTTACTTTTTATTTTTCATTTGGTTTTATTTGTTCTTGGATGGGAAGTGTTGTTTGGCTAACTGGTTATGGTTTAACACCATAAATCTTTGTATCAGTTGCTTTTGTTGTACATTCTGAGGTTTGTGACTGGATTTGTGAAAAGACTTTAGTTGAGTGTGGATTGTAATCAAAACACAAAAACTGAAGAACAACAGAACAGAAAAATACAAACCACATCAATAAAAAATGGTTAAATCAAGTGGAAATAAAACTGCTACCACAATAAATCAGGATTCGAGCTGAGAAGAAACTCCAAGTAAGGCAGAAGTAACCATAGATAAGAAAATATATCCATACAATAATAGACCTAATAATCACAGAAATGATGACAACTATTGAGGAAAGGGCTATCAGACATAGAGAAACAACATATGAGACTCTCAAGGAAAATACCATTTATCTCAAGGTAATTAGAGAACTGAAAGCTGAAATAGCTGGGCTAAAAGGCAAACTAGCAAAACAAGCTAATACCATAATTGAACTGATTAAGGAAGCTTAAAAAATTGAAAACAGATTAACAGAAGAAGAAAACAGAATTAGACAGACAGAGGATATGCTACAGAAAACTAATAAGGAAGTAAAAGAAAAAGAGATTGAGAGACACTGAAAACAACAACAGAGACACATGGGATGATCTCAAAAGAAGTAACATATCAACCCAGACCTGAAGACAGGAAGACACATTATAGTTATAATGAAAAAAAGTAAGGATATAGAAATGATACAAAAAAAATCTGAAAGAGAAGCAAAAAGTCACATACAGGGGAAAATACATAAGACTATCAGCAGACTTCTCCACTCAAACTCTAAAAACCAGAAGGAAAAGCAATGTATCTATTGAGCCCTCAATTTAAAGGGGTTCCAACCAAGGATAATATATTCTGATAGATTTTCATTCAAACTAAATGGAGGGGTCAAAACTTCTCAGACTGGCAACATTAAAGCAGGCAACTATTACCATGCCTGCCCTGAAAGAGGATGTAAAAGACCACTTATAAACAAGAACATCTCCAAAATGCTTGCCAATTATCAGATCAAATAAAAATTATTGAATAATGGCACTGAAATACATTAAATCCAAATATTAATACATGTCAGCAGCTTAAAGTCACCCATTAAAAGGCACAGAGTGGGAGCATGGATGACAAAATGCAACCCAACCATAGCAATTCACTAAAATTAGAGCAGAAATAGACACCATCAAAATATATGAAACATCCAAAAGATTAATGAAGCCAAATATTGGTTCTTTAAAAACTAAACAAAATTGACAAACCCCAAGACAGATTCACTGTAGAGAGAGAAGACTCAAATAAATAGAATTGTAAACAATAGAGGAGATATCACAACATACACCACAGAAATCAAAATAGTCGTGTGAACCTTTTACAATTTAATGCCAGCAAGCTAGAGAATCTGGAAGAGATGGAAGGATTTCTAGAAACATATGCCCTTGCAAAACTAAACCAAGGAGAAGTACAAACCTAAATAGACATGTCTCAGACAAACAAATTGAAACAGTTACTAAGAATCTTCCCAACAACAAAAGACCAGGACCAGATGGCTTTAGGAATTAATTATACAAAAACTTCAGGAAACAGTTGATGCATATAGTTTTAAAGCTCTTCTACAAGACTGAAGAAACATGAACATTCCCTTGCAACTTCAATGAAGCCAACATCACCCTGACACCAAAAGCAGATAGGGATGCACACACACACAGACACACACACACACACACACACACACAGAGACCAATATATCTGATGAACATAGATGCCAAAATATGGAAAAAGGTCCTAGACAATTAGATAAAGTAGTATATCAAACAGAATATTAGTCACAACCAAGTGGCATTTATCCCAGGAAACTAATGCTGGTTCAATATACATAAGTCACTCAACGTCAAACATAACATTAATAAAGCAAAACCAAAAAAAAAAAAAAAAAGATTATCTCAACAGATGCAGAAAAAGCCTTTGATAAAATCCAACTCCCATTAATGCTAAAACTATATACAAAAAAAAGGTAATTGGGGGGTCAGGCGGTGGCGCAGTGGGTTAAGTGCATGTGGCTCAAAGCGCAGGAACCGGCTTAAGGATCCCGGTTGGAGCCCCCGGCTCCCCACCTGCAGGGGAGTCGCTTCACAGGCGGTGAAGCAGGTCTGCAGGTGTCTATCTTTCTCTCCCCTTCTCTGTCTTCCCCTCCTCTCTCCATTTCTCTCTGTCCTATCCAACAACGAATTGCGTCAACAAGGGCAATAATAATAACCACAACGAAGCTACAACAAGGGCAACAAAAGGGGGAGAAAAATGGCCTCCAGGAGCGGTGGATTCATGGTGCAGGCACCGAGCCCAGCAATAACCCTGAAGGAGGAAAAAAAAAAAAAAAAGGTAATTAGTGGGGAATTCCTCAAGATAGTAGAGTCCATGCATAGCAAACCTACAACCAACATCATACTCAACAGACAGAAGATGAAGGCATTCTGCCTCAGATCAGGGACTAGACAGGGCTGTCCATTATCACCATTGCTATTTAACATAGTATTAGAAGTTTTCACCATAGCAATCAGGCAAATGGAAGGAATCAAAATAATACAGATTGGGAGGGAAGACATCAAGCTCTCACTATTTGCAGATGATATAATAGTATACATATAAAAACCTAAAAAAATATCCAGCAGAAAGGTACTGGAAGTTAGTAGGCAATATAGCAAGGTGTCAGGCTATAGGATCAAGGTACAAAACTCAGTGCATTTCTTTATTCATACACTAAATCTGAAAAAGAGGATATCCAGATATCACTCCCATTCACTGTTGCAGCAAAATCAGTAAAATACCTAGGAATAAAGCTGACTAAAAAGTAAAAGACTTGTATACTGAAAACTATGAGTCACTATTCAAGGAAATAGAAATTGATACTAAGAAATGGAAAGATGGAGGCGGAGCCAAGATGGCAACTGAAATATAGCAGCAACCATGGGCTCTGATATCAACTGCTAGAAAGCCTTGAAATCCTGGCCTTCAGAGGGACAAGCAAGGAGGCATCCTAAAGGTAGACCAGGGAGGTGACTATAATTCATTTTGGGTTAAAAATTAGAGCAAAAAGAAAGGAAATTTCTTGATTATTTCTCTCAGACCCCCTCTCCCTATAACCAGACCCCAGGGGAAGGGAGCTGCTGCTAGCAGGCTCCCCATGGAGCTCCTTTCTTTACCAAGATTGCTGGCCCACCGGGGTGCCATTAAACCCTGATTCCAAATTTCTAGGCTATTTCTGTTTTTCTTCTGAGTAAGGGACTTAGACCCATTCAAGTGACAATTAGCTGATCAAGCAAGCCTCACCCAGCCTGCTTGAAAGTTTTTTCTTTTTTTTTTCACGTTTTTTTTTTTTTGTATTGTGTTTTCTTTCTCAATCAGTTGTCTAGACTAAATGTACCTAGGTTAACAGGGAGCTGTCCAAGCTGTAGACACACTGCTTTGGCTTTTTACTCTGTTCTATTTAACAAATACTGTTATATATACACGCATATCCCTTCCCCATCAGGTGACCAAAATTAACTCTTAGTATACTTTCCATTGCTAGACAAAAAGAATTATCACCCACTGTGAGAGAAACTTGTCTCACTTTTCATACCTCCTCTATACACTATCACCCTTCTCCCACCTCCAAGCCAATTAAATATATATATATATATATATATCCTTTCACTGCTTTTTTTTTCTGTTTCCTTCTTTTTTGTTTTCTCTATTTTTTCCCATCTTCCTTTCTCCCTTCCTCCTCCCTCTGCCTTCTGAATTCACTGATACTTATTTGTGAACTATTTCAGGGAAGAAGTATAACTCAGAGTGAACTCTTTTTGTGTGTGTCTCTGCTCTACTTCCCCTTCCCCTCTTGCTACTCCTAGAATCTACAGTGGACAGTAGATTTGCATAATTGTCTATTCCTGATATCCCTTTTTTTCCCTTTCTCTTTCTTTTTCATTTAGATTTGGTTGCTATTTTTTCTTGAACTGGAGACATTGTGGGACTAACTGGTATTGGTTAAACTGCTACAGTCATTGCTTTAGTCACTATTGTGATTTCTGAGGGTGGTGATTGCATTTGTCATAAAGGTATTTAGTATAGTGTGTCTTGTACATAAAACAAAGCTACTGAGGAACAACAGAACATAAAAATAAAAAAACACATTAAAAATGGGTAGATCGGGGGTCGGGCGGTGGCGCAGTGGGTTAAGCGCATGTGGTGCAAAGCGCAGGGACCGGCATTAAGGATCCCGGTTCGAGCCCCCGGCTCCCCACCTGCAGGGGAATCACTTCACAGGCAGTGAAGCAGGTCTGCAGGTGTCTATCTTTCTCTCCCCTTCTCTGTCTTCCCCTCCTCTCTCCATTTCTCTCTGTCCTATCCAACAACAAATTGCGTCAACAAGGGCAATAATAATAACCACAACGAAGCTACAACAAGGGCAACAAAAGGGGGTAAAAATGGCCTCCAGGAATGGTGGATTCATGGTGCAGGCACCGAGCCCAGCAATAACCCTGGAGGAGGAAAAGAAGAAAAAAAAAAATGAGTAGATCAAGAGCAAATAAAACTGCTAATACAATGAATGAAGATAAGAGCCTAGAATAAACTACAAATCAGCCAGAAGTAACCATAGATAAGAAAAGTATGCACGCAATAATAGATTTATTAATCACAGAAATGAAAACAACTTTGGAGGAAAGAAATAGCAGTATTAGGGAAAGAACAGATGAGACCCTCAAGGAAAATACTAACTACCTTGAGGCAATTAGAGAACTGAAAGCTGAAATAGCTGTACTAAAGAAAGTAGCTGAGGGAAGGGAAAGCAGACTAGCAGAAGCAGAAAACAGAATTAGCCAGACAGAGGATGAGCTAGAGAAAACTAAGACAGAGGTGAAAGAGCTCAAAAAGAGATTTAGAGACACTGAAAACAACAACAGAGACATATGGGATGATCTCAAAAGAAGTAACATTCATATAATTGGCCTGCCAGAGGAAGAAAGAGAGGAAGGGGAAGCAAGCATTCTAGAGTAAATTATAGAAGAAAACTTCTCAGACCTGAACAACAGAAAGGACATTAAGATCCAAGAGGATCAGAGAGTCCCAAACAGAACCAACCCAGACCTGAAGACACCAAGACACATCATAGTCACAATGAAAATAATTAAGGATAAAGAAAGGATCCTAAAGGCTACAAGAGAAAAACAAAACATCACATACAGGGGAAAACCTATAAGACTATCAGCAGACTTCTCTACCCAAACTCTAAAGGCCAGAAGAGAATGGCAAGATATCTAACAAGCCCTGAATGAAAAGGGATTTCAACCAAGGATAATATATCCTACTAGACTTTCATTCAAACTAAATGGAGTCATCAAAACCTTCTCAGACAAACAACAGTTAAAGGAAGCAACTATCACCAAACCGGCCCTGAAAGAGGTTCTAAAATACCTCTTGTAAATAAGAACATCACTATAATACTTGCAACATATCAAATAAAAACTTGGTGAACAATGGCACTACAACACATTAAATCCATAATATCAGTAAATGTCAATAGCTTAAACTCACCCATCAAAAGGCACAGAGTGGGAGGATGGGTCAGAAAACATAACCCAACCATATGCTGCTTGCAAGAATCCCACTTGACCCAACAAGATAATCACAGACTTAAAGTGAAAGGATGGAAAACTATCCTACAGGCTAATGGCAGGAACCACCATTCTCATCTCTGACACAATATATTTTAAATTAAATAAAGTAATAAAAGATAGGCAAGGTCATTACATAATGATTAAAGGATCAATCAGCCAAGAAGATATAACAACTATTAACATCTATGCACCCAATGAGGGAACATCTAAATACATCAAACAACTTCTCAAAGAACTTCAAAAATATATCTTTAGTAATACAATAATAGTGGGAGACTTTAACACCCCACTTTCATACTTAGACAGATCAAAAAACACAGAATCAACAAAGAAACAAGAGAATTAAATGAAGATATGGACAGACTAGAGCTCTTGGACAGTGTCAGGGCTCTTCACCTAAAAATTTGGAATACGCATTCTTTTCAAATCCATACAACACATACTCAAAGATAGACCACGTTAGGCCACAAAACAGCATCAATAAATTCAAGAGCATTAAAATCATCCCAAGTATCTTCTCAGACCACAGTGGAGTAAAACTAACATTTAAAAACAAACAGAAAATTATTAAAAGTCACAGAACTGGAAACTAAAAAACATACTGCTTAAGAACCACTGGGTCAGAGAGACACTCAAGCAGGAAATACAAATGTTCCCGGACACAAATGAAAATGAAGACACAACCAATCAAAATATTTGGGACACAGCTAAAGCAGTACTGAGAGGGAAACTCATAGCCACACAATCACATATTAAACAACAAGAAAAAACCAAAATGAACAACCTTCCTGCACACCTTAAGGACTTAGAAGAAGAGTAACAAAGGAATCCTAAAGCAACTAGAAGGACAGAAATCACTAAAATTATAGCAGAAATAAACAACATCGAAAATAAGAGAAACATACAAAAGATCAATGAAGCCAAATGTTGGTTCTTTGAAAAATTAAACAAGATTGACACACCCCTAGCCAGACTCACTAAACAAAAAAGGGAGAAGATTCAAATTCATTGAATTGTAAACAATAGAGGAGATATTACAACCGACACCACAGAAATCCAGAAAATCATGTGAGACTTCTATGAAGAACTATACGCCACCAAGCTAGGAAATCTGGAAGAAATGAAAGAATTCCTAGAATCATATGCCCTTCCAAAACTGAAGCAAGAACTACAAAATCTAAATGCACCAGTGACAGACAAAGAAATCGAAACCATTATTAAGAATCTCCCCAACAACAAAAGTCCTGGATCAGATGGCTTCACAAACGAATTCTACAAAACGTTCAGGAAACAGTTAATACCCATACTCCTAAAGCTTTTCCATAAGATCGAAGAAACAAGGACACTTCCTTCCACTTTCTATAAAGCAAACATCACTCTGATACCTAAAGCAGATAGATACACTACAAAAAATGAATACTACAACCAATATCTCTGATGAACATAGATGCCATAATATTAATGAAGATCTTGGCCAACACAGCAGCACATCAAAAATATTTTTCATCACGACCAAGTAGTATTCATCCCAGGAATGCAAGGCTGGTTCAACATCCGTAAGCCAATCAATGTCATTCACCACATCAATAAAAGCAAAGCCAAAAACCACATGATTATCTCAATAGATGCAGAGAAAGCCTTTGACAAAATACAACACCCATTCATGCTCAAAACTCTACAAAAAAATGGGAATAGATGGGAAATTCCTAAAGATAGTGGAATCCATATATAGCAAACCAACAGCAAACATCATACACAGTGGACAGAAGTTGAAAGCATTTCCCCTCAGATAAGGGACTAGACAGGGCTGTCCACTATCACCATTACTCTTCAACATAGTATTGGAAGTTCTTGCCATAGCAACAGGCAAGAGAAAGAAATCAAAGGAATACAGATTGGAAGGGAAGAAGTCAAACTCTCACTATTTGCAGATGACATGATAGTATACATAGAAAAACCTAAAGAATCCAGTAGAAAACTACTTGAAGTTATTAGGCAATATAACAAGGTATCAGGCTACAAAAATCAGTGTACAAAAATCAGTGGCATTTCTTTATGCAAACACTAAAAATGAAGAAGTAGACATCCAGAAATCATTCCCATTCACTGTTTCAGCAAAATCAATAAAATACCTAGGAGTAAAGCTGACCAAAGAAGTGAAAGACTTGTATACTGAAAACTATGAGTCACTCTTCAAGAAAATAGAAACTGATACAAAGAAATGGAAAGACAGCCCATGCTCATGGATTGGAAGAATAAATATCATCAAAATGAATATTATCCCCACAGCCATATACAAATTTAAAGCAATACCCATCAAAGTTCCACCAAGGTTCTTTAAGAAAATAGAACAAAAACTACATTCATTTATCTGGACCCAGAAAACACCTAGCATTGCCAAAATCATCTTGAGGAAAAGAAACAGAAACGGAGGTATCACACTCCCAGATCTCAAACTACATTATAATGCCATCATCATCAAAACAGCCTGGTACTGGAACAAAAATAGGCACACAGACCAGTGGAACAGAATTGAAAGCCCATATGTAAACCCCCATACCTATGGACATCTAATCTTTGATAAGGGGGCCCAAAGTATTAAATGGACAAAGAAGGCTCTCTTCAATAAATGGTGCTGGGAAAACTGGGTTGAAACATGCAGGAGAATGAACTTGAACCACGATATCTCACCAGAAACAAAAATCAACTCCAAATGGATAAAAGACATGGATGTCATACTGGAAATATCAAATACTTAGAAGAAAACATTGGTGAAACAGTTTCCCACCTAAACCTCAAGGACTTCTTTGATGAAACAAACCCAACTGCAAGGAAGACTAAAACAGAAACAAAGCAATGGGACTATATCAAATTGAAAAGCTTCTGCACATCCAAAGAAACTATCACACAAACAAAGAGACCCCTCACAGAATGGGAGAAGATCTTCACATGCCAAACATCAGACAAGAGACTAATCACCAAAATATACAGAGAACTCAGCAAACTTAGCACCAAAAAAGCAAATGACCCCATCCAAAAATGGACAGAGGATATGAACAAGACATTCACTTCAGAGGAGATCCAAAAGGTTAACAAACATATGAAAAACTGTTCCAGGTCGCTGACTGTCAGAGAGATGCAAATTAAGACAAAATTGCGATACCACCTCACTCCTGTGAGAATGGCATACATCAAGAAGGACAACAGCAACAAATGTTGGAGAGACTGTGAGGACAGAGGAACCCTTCTACACTGCTGGTGGGAATATAAATTGGTCCAGCCTCTGTGGAGAGCAGTCTGGAGAACTCTCACAAGGCTAGACATATAATCTCCGTTTGACCCAGTAATTCTTCTCTTGAAGATATACCACAAGGATTCCATAATGTCCAACCAAAAATATGTATGTACATCTATGTTCATAGCAGCACAACTCATAATAGCTAAAACCTGGAAGGAACCCAGGTGCCCAACAGCAGATGAGTGGGTGAGAAAGCTGTGGTATATATACACAATGGAATACTAAGCAGTATTAAGAACAATGAGCCCACCTTTTCTGACCCATCTTGGACTGAGCTAGAAGGAATTATGTTAAATCAGCTAAGTCAGAAAGATAAAGATGAGTATGGGATGTCCCAACTCATCAACAGAAGTTGAGAAAGAAGAACAGAAAGGGAAACTAAAAGCAGGATCTGATTAAATCGAGAGCAGGGCACCAATGTAAAAACACTGTGTTGAAGGGAAGGGTGGCCATTGGGCTTCCCGGCACGGTGGAGGGTGGGGGGGGTGGGGGGATGGGAACAGTTTTTTGGTGGTGGGATTCATGTTTATTTACAATCCTATTAAAGTGTAAACATTATATAAACCACTAATTAATATGAGAGGCGAAAAACTGATGATATGTCTAGAACTTCTTAAAACACAGAATAAGTCTTTTTAATAAATAGGCTGTCTTTGATATGTTCTCTCCCAAAAACCTAGACCAGGGAGAACAGAAGCAACCGACAACACAGCTATATACAAGATGCTGGGTACTATACCCCAAACCCTATCAAAGGGACTTTCCAAAGTTAACCCTATCACCAAATAATGTGATGATAACAATAACTATCCATTCTCTTCTTGAACCCTAAGACAACAGGAACCTCACATTTCCACTATAGAGCCTATATTTCCCCCAGTCCTGGAACCTTAGGGTGGGGCCACTTTTCTGCATGCTGCTCTCAATTCAAATCAAATAATATTGCATCCATGGATCGCAACCTAATCAACACAACAAATGCCACTCCAGGATGCTTCACTTCAGAGGGTGACCAGAGATTTCAGGTGTGGAATGACAACCCTTCAGCTTCATCACTCAGGTGAGACCTTTCCTTTCATAGTATTCTCTAATTCCATTCCAGGTATTCCACTCCCAGATAAAGTACCCAAACCTAGATATAGTCCATGTCACCTGAGATAGAGCATAGGTTCACCCGGGCCCATAAACTAGGGGAAAAATATATACCTGAAAGCAGAAGTACACAAGAGCATGCAGGGAATACCCCCAACACTTCATCTGCACTATTACAGTCTTTAGGTCCATTATTGTTCAACAATTTGTTTGGCTTTGTATGTTAACTCTCTTTTCAGCCACTAGGTTCCAGATGCTGACCAGACTTCCCTGGACAGGCGACCCCATCAATGTGTACTGGAGCACCACTTCCTCAGAGCCCCCCCATCAATGTGTACTGGAGCACCACTTCCTCAGAGCCCCCCATCAATGTGTACTGGAGCACCACTTCCTCAGAGCCCCACCCTACTAGGGAAAGAGAGAGACAGACTGAGAGTATGGATCGACCAGTCAATGCCCATGTTCAGCAGGGAAGCAATTACAGAAGCCAGACCTTCCACCCTCTGCAACCCACAATGACCCTGGATCCATACTCCCAGAAAGATAGAGAATGGGAAGGCTATCAGGGGAGGGGGTGGGATGTGGAGATTGGATTATGGGAATTGTGCGGAATTGTGTCCCTCTTATTCTGTGGTTTTGTTAATGTCTCCTTTCTTAAATTAAAAAAATACATATATGTAAAAAAATAATAAGTGGAAAGGCATCCTACTCTCATGGATTGGAAGAATTAATATCATCAAAATTAATATTCTCCCAAGGGCCATATAAAAATTTAATGTGATACCCATCAAAATTCTATCAAGCTTCTTTAAGAGAATAGAACAAAAAACTACAATCATTTATCTAGAACCAGAAAACACCTAGTATCAACAAAACAATCTTGAGGAAAAGAAACAGAAATGGAGGCATCACACTCCCAGATCTCAAAAGATCTATAAAAAACTATATGATAAGGCCATCATAAACACAACAGCCTGGTAATGGATCAAAAATGGGTGCACAGACCAGTGGAACAAAATTTAAATCCGAGAACTAAACCTTCACACCTATGGACATCTAATCTTTGATAAGAAGGCCCAAGTATCCAATGGAGGAAGGAGGCTCTCTTCAATAAATGGTGCTGGGAAAACTGAGTTGAAACATGTTGAAGAATGAAAATGAACCATTTTATATTACAAGAAACAAAAGTCAACTCCTGCTGTACTTCTTGTGGGGAGGCCTCTTCTCAGGCACAGATTTCCGGCTTACCTGCCCTGTTGTACACCAGATGCAGGGGCCTAGGAGAATGTTCCAAGGCAGCAAGAGTGAGCCTATGGGAGTAACTCAGGGCCCGGTCTTAGTGCCAAGACAAGAGATAACCCGGGAACTTGTGTCTCATACAATCCATTTATTGAACAGCAACACAGGGTTTATAAGGGGTTGTAGGAGGAAGTGACATGTGTATACCATATATGGTAGGGAGGCAAAGAGTCTGGATAGGGTCAGAACATTTCCAGTAATTGCTGAGCAAGAGGTTTAATTGGTTAAAGGAATGAGGAAGCAAGGTTATCAGTAACCAGCAGCCAGAGGGGGGTCCTGAGGGCAGAGAGAAGATAGATCAGATATGATCAAAGGAATGGAATGGGTGGGTAAGTAGGGAGGGGACTTTCAGACACAACAATGATTATGTAGATAATAAGGAGTGGGCCATTGTGAGGCAGGCAGGCTGATAGACATTGCAGATCCTGGAGGCTGTGTACTTCCTTGCTCTACCTCTTGGTAGAGAGAGACTGATAGGTTTGGTCATGCCCCTCAGACATCCATCTTTCAATTAGGGGTCCCACCAAGCACTATCATATCCTCACAATTCCCTACAAATTCAAAATGGATCAAAGACCTGACCTTAGACCAGAAACTATCAAATACTTAGAAGAAAATATTGGGGGAATCGGGCTGTAGCACCGCAGGTTAAGGGCAGGTGGTGCAAAGCACAAGGACTGGCATAAGGATCCTGGTTCGAACCCCGGCTCCCCACCTACAGGGGAGTCGCTTCACAAGTGTTGAAGCAGATCTGCAGGTGTCTATCTTTCTCTCCTCCTCTCTGTCTTCCCCTCCTCTCTCCATTTCTCTCTGTCCTATCCAACAATGACAACAACAATAATAACTACAACAATAAAACAAGGACAACAAAAGGGAATAAATAAATAAATGTTAAAACAAAAAAAGAAAGAAAATATTGGTTGAACACATTTCAACTTAAACCTCAAGGACATCTTTAATGATTCAAACCCAATTGCAAGGAGGACTAAAACAAAAATCAATTGGACTACAAAAAATTGAAGAGCTTCTGCACAGCCAAATAAATTATCACACAAACAAAAAGACTTTCACATAATGGGAGAAGATATCCACATGTCATATATCAGACAAGAGACTAATCACCAAATATAAATAAAGTGTGCACCAAATTTAGCAACAATAATAATAAAAAAATGACCCTATCCAAAAAATGGACAGAGCATAGGAACAGAAGAGATCCAAAAGGTTAACAAACAAAAGAAAAATTACTCCAAGTCACTGATTGTCAGAAACATGCAAATGAAGACAACACTGACATACCACCTCACCCCAGTGAGAATGTCATACATCAAAAATAACAGTAGCATCAAATGCTGAAGAGACTGTGGGGAGAAAGGAACCCTTCTGCACTGCTGGCAGGAATGTAAATTGGTCCAACTTATGTGGAGAGCAGTCTGGAGGACCCTCCGAAGGCTAGACATGGACCTTCCAAATGACCCAGCATTCCTCTCCTAGTGATATACCCTAAGAGCACCAAAACACCCAACCAAAAAGATATGTGTACACCTATGTTCATTGCAGCACAATTTGTCCTAGATAAACCTGGAAGCAAACCAGGTACCAAACAACTGATGAGTGGCTGAGAAAGCTGTGGTATATATTCACAATGGAATACTACCCAGCTGTTAGTAACAATGAATCCACCTGCTCTGACCCAACTTGGATGGAGCTAGAAGGAATTTTGTCATGTCAGCTAAGTTAGAAAGACAAAGATGAGTATAGTATGATCCCACTCATAAAGAGAAATTGAGAAAGAAGATCAGAAATGGAAACTCAAAGCAGGATTTGGCTGAGTTTGGAGTAAGGCAACAAAGTACAAAAATCTCTGGGTGAGACCAACCCTAACTAGGGAAAGAGAGAGGCAGACTGGGAGTATGGATCGACCAGTCAACATCCATGTTCAGTGGGGAAGCAATTACAGAAGCCAGACCTTCCATCTTCTGCAACCCACAAGACCCTGGATCCATGCTCCCAGAGGGATAGAGAATGGGAAAGCTATCAGAGGAGGGGATGGGATATGGAGATTTGGTGGTGGGAATTGTGTGGAGTTGTACCCCTCCAACCCTATGGTTTTGTTAATTTTTCCTTTCTTAAATAAAAAATAAATTTAAAAAAATCTCTGGGTGTAGGGTGAGGGTGGACAGTCAGCTTCACTGGGGGGGGGTAGACAGAATGGGACACAGTTTTTTGCTGGTGGAAATGGTGTTAATGTATACTCCTATTAACTTTTAATCTTATAAGTCAATATTTAATTAATATGAGACGGGAAAAACTGAATGTCTAAAATCTTTTAACAGACCATATGTTCCTTCAAATCTAAGCACTTAACACTTCAAACATGTAATCAGACTGAATTTTAACAGTGAGTTTAAATTGTTAATATATTTATTATTTTTAGTCTCTTTTGGGGGAATTAATGTTTTACATTCAACTGTAAATATAATAGTTTGTACATGCATAACATTTTCCAGTTTTCCATATAACAGTACAACCCCTGGTAGGTCCTCTGTCATACTTTTTGGACCTGTAATCACACACACACACACACACACACACACACACACACACACCTCAGAGTCTTTTACTTTGGTGCAATACACCAACTCCAGTTCAGGTTCTGCTGTGTTTTCTCTTCTGATCTTCAACTTCTTCCTGAGAGTGAGATCATCCCATATTCATCCTTCTGTTTCTGACTTAATTCACTTAACATCATTTTTTTCAAGCTCCATCAGCTTACTATCAGCTGAAAATGGTAAAGTCACCAAGTTTAATTAATTGTTAATATATTTCTAATAATTACTTATTCTTTGAAATGTTGACTCTTCTAAAAGCATAGACCAGAGAGAACAGAAACAACCAGTGCTATTACTTTGTAAGATACAACTATATATAAATAATGTCAAAGGACATAAGTTATGGTGATGTCCCATATGATGCAGTAAATTCTAACAAAGGATTTTTCAACATTAGCCAAATTGCCAAATAATTTCATTATAGAAATATCTATTGCCTTCTTAAACCCTAAAACAGCAGGAACCTCCCACTACCTCTATGAAGCCCATATTTCCCCCAGTCCTGTAACCTCTAGAGTGGGGCTTACTTTCCTGCATGTTTCTCTAATTAATATCAAATGATACTGCATCTGCTGATGCAAACCTAATCAATGAAAGGCTTACAACCTTGGCATGCTTCACTTCAAATTGTTTCCAGAGATGTCAGTCATGGAATGTCAATTCTTCAGCCTCATTACTAGGATGAGTCCTTTCCTTCCTCCTAGGATTCTCTAATTCCATTACAGGTGGTTAACTTCCTAACAAAGTCTCAAAACCTAGATATAGAGCAGGTCCTATAAGATAGGGCATATGTTCACATGTACCCATAAATTAGGGCAAAATATATCCCTGAAAGCAGAAGTGCACTATAGGCTGCCGTGAATCAATAAATGAAGCAAGCAAATGGAATGACCTAGAAAGACACCATGAAGTGCCTAATGAAATAGTTTCTACTTTGATCAAGATACTCTCCTCAGCTACTTCCTATTACACTCCCCCTCAGTCACTCCAAAACTAACCTTATCAAAGTAAGGACTATAAAATCTGAATAAGGCCAAGAGACTGGCATACTTTAATGATGGCTAACAGGGCACTCTAACACTTGGAGCCTTATTTAGGGAGTCCTGGGATTCCCAAATAAATATGATGGGCCTAGACCTCTACTAGATCCCTAGCATAATTGTCACTGGCCATCTCCAGCAGGAACAACATAATGGACACCTTTATGGGCCCCCATAGGACTTTGTCCTCAATGTGGATCAACAATGGTAGAGAATGTTCCATCCTCTGAAGGGAGGCTATACAACATACTCTATCTCTACCACCTGAGAAAGATAGGTCCTGAAATTGGGGCAGCTTGGGACTTTCCTACTCATGACCATAGCATGAAAGCTCAAACCTCCAGGGATGCAGAGGTCACATAGGCTCTTAAACTGAATATGGGCCCCAAATCAGATAAAAACAGTGGGGTTTAGAGCCAACAATATGTATACACCGTCTCCATAATTGGAAGCTACTCTCTTCACTGATCCAGTTTTCTAGCCCTATGTCCAGCCATGACATCCTTTCCCCAAACAATAAATGGGATCCATCTGCATATCATTATTCAGGCTCAGGAAAAAAATAGTATAGCCATTGGTCCTTTGGAATATAACTAAAATAAACCTACTAGCTATCTTCAAAACTGTTACCCCAACTCTTCATCTGCATTATTCCAGCCTTTAGGTTCATGATTAACCAACAACATGATTGGTTTTATATCTTAACTCTTTTTTCAGCCACCAGGTTCCGGATGCTAGCATAATGCCAACTGAACTTCTCTGGACAGATGACCTCACCAGTGTGTCCTAGAGCCCTGCTTCCCCAGAGCCCTGCCTCACTAGGGAAAGAGCGAGGCAGGCTCGGAGTATGGATCTACCTGCTAATGCCAATATTCAGTGGGGAAGCAATTACAGAATACAGACCTTCCACCTTCTGCACCCCATAATGTCCTTGGGTCCATACTCCCAGAGAGTTAAAAAATCAGAAAGCTATCAGGGGAGGGGATGGTATACAGATTTCTGATGGTGAAAATTTTGTGGAGTTGTACCCCCATTATCCTATGGGTTTTTCAGTGTTTCCTATTTATAAATAAACATTTGAAAAAAAGAAAATATCCAGAAGGCCAACAGATATATGAAAATTTGTTACATGTCCCTTCAATCATCAAGGGTATGTTAGAAAATCACCTTTGTCCTCTACATTCCAACTTTACTGAGGGTCAGAATGAGAAATTAAGATGACTTGTACTGCCAACATGGAGCCCTAATGATAACTCTGGAAGCCAAAAAAAAAAAAAAAAGAAGAAGAAGAAGAAGAAAGAAAGAAAAGAAAAAGAGAGAGAAAGAAAGAAAGAAAGAGAAAAATTCAACCTCCATTAATTAGTCCAGATGAAGGCAAAAAGATCCTGAAAACATGTAGGCACCAACACCAAGAGTTTGCAGGGGGATTCACTGGAGCTCAGGGTGCGTTAAAGGGTCATTGGAGCAACACTGAGGACACAGTGGTCTTATGAAGCAGATATCCAGATGTGAGACTTTATAGAAAATTCAGTTTCTCTATGTCATTCAAAAGTGTGGTTCTAACATGCAGTCTGTTTTGCATGTACAACCTTCCAGGACATGAGAATTTGCCACAAAGAGGGTAAAAATTTAGAGATTCTCAGTGTGTTGGCACTGAAAAATTATATTTCCCTGTTCTGACTCAGAAAGAGGTAGGCCCTGACCTATGAACATTTCTGTCTCATAAATATGCAAGTAATGTCAGGCTTCTGGAGTGAAATGCAGACCAAAGTGTCGTGAGAATAACCACCACCTTCCTAGCATACCTCAAACCACACCCTCCATTATGGAGTGGGGCTGGAGATTCCCATTCCTGGTGGCAGTGGCTGCAAGTAAAGCCCCCAGTCCTTGGAGGGAATTGGGGAGCAGAGTCAATTCAGGAATTTTATCCACTGCTGTCTCCTCCCCACAGGTGTGCACTCCCAGGTACAACTGACCCAGTCTGAGGCTGAGGTGAGGAAGCCTGAAACATCTGTCAAGGTCTATTGCAAGGCTTCTGGATACACATTCACATACTACGACATAAACTGGATGTGACAGACCACTGGGCAAAGCTTAAAATGGATTGGAAGCATTTACTCTGAAGACAGTGATACATATTATGCCCAGAAATTCCAGGGCAGAGCCACCATGACTGCAAACACATCCTACCAACACAGCCTACATGGAGCTGAGCAGTCTGAGTTTTGAGGACATGGCTGTGTATTACTGTGTAAGACACACAGTGAGAAGTGAGGGTGATCCCAGAGAAAAAAAAACTCCCAGCATTGAAAACAGAGGTGGTTGAAGTTGGTGCTCATAACCAGCAGAGGGCGAGCTGACCACATGGACACACATATTTGCTCCAGGAACAGGTGCAGATGGAAATTTAGGGCTTTTTTTCCTGCAAATGTCAGAAACTTCCTCTCCATCTGCAAATTATTTAGCATTTTATATTTTCAGTTCTGTGTTTACCATTCTCACTGTGGAATAAAATAAGCATGCTTATAGAGTGTAAGTCTAGGAATACTCTCATATGAACCAAGCACAGAACAGAAAAAAGGCCAAAACTTTTACAGGTGCTGTTAAGACTTGTGCACAATGGACAGTTTTCCTGTAAAGGTATTAGGTGTCTCATATTATTCATTTTTAAGGAAAAGATTCAGCAACATCCATGATGATCTCTCAAGTCTAATTGTGGAAAATGGTTCCATGTTTACCTGTAATGACACCAAAATAGTGTCACAGTCAAAGACATGATTGCTAGGGAGATAATAAATTTTAATATTTTTAATCTTTATTAATTTATTGGATAGAGACATCCATAAATAAAAATGAATGGGGTAGATAGAGAGTAAGGGATAAAATAATTGCCTGCAATACTGCTTCACCCTTTGCAAAGCTTATATCATGAAGGTGAGGACAGGATGCTCAAATTCAGGTCCTTGTGCACTGTAACATGTGCATTCAACAAGGTGTGCCACCACCCAGATTTCAAAGATATTAATTTGTTCTTCCACACACATACACAGATAATTTAAAATTCTCCTGTGGTAAGATCCCAAGTGCTCTCTGAATTTGTGATGGAAAGTGGACTTGTGTCATCAATTCTGATTAACTTCTAAGAAGCATTCATTTAAATATTCTGTATGATAACAATTACATCCACATTGTGAAAACAGATGTAATCCAAAACTAAATGCAAGTCCAACCCATATTTCTTATATTTGTCATTATCAATAACAAGAGCTGTCCTAATCTGAAATAAGTTTTTCTTGGGAAAATTAACAGTTTATAGTTAGTTGTAGGTACATGTACAGAATTTCTCAGTCTTCTACAAAACACTCTCACTTCACGCATAGATGCTGTCCCTCTATCATGTACTATGATATAAAAGTCTCCCCACCAACTAAATCCCAGAGCTTAGTAAACAAACCCAGTACAAGCTTTCCTTTGTGTTTCTCTTTCTATTCTTATTTCTTAAATTATTTATTTATTTTATTTTATTTACAAAAAGGAAATACTGAATTAATCATATGATAAGAGGGGCCCAACTCCATACAGTTCCCACCACCAGAACTCTGTATTCCTTCCCATCCCTGATGGCTGTCCTATTTTTTAACCCTCTGGGAGTATGGACCCAAGGTCATTGTGGGATGCAGAAGGCTTCTGTAATTGCTTCCTCACTGAATATGGGTGTAGACAGGTAGATCAGTAATCCTAGCCTGCCTCTCTATTTCCCTAGTGGGGCAGGGTTCTGGGGAATCAGAGCTCCAGGACACAATGGTGGGGGTGTCTGTCCAGGTAACTTAGGTTGGCATCATGCTAGCATCTGGAACCTGGTGGCTGAAAGAGAGTTACCATATAAAACCCAACAAGTTGTTGGCTAATCATGAACTTAAAGGCTGAAATAGTGCAGATGAAAAGTTGAGGGGGTCCTCATTTTTGTAGATAGCTAGTAGGAATATTTTAGTTATATTTCAAAGGGCCTGTAGCTATACTATTTTTTTTCTCCTTCCCCCTGAGCCTGATACTGATATTCAGGTGGATCCATGTTATTGTCTGGGGAGATGGTGTCATGGCTGCAAAAAGGAACAGAAAGCTGGATTAGTGAAGAGAGCATCTCCCAAATATGGGAAAGGTGTATAAACATTGTTGACTGTAAACCCCATTGACTTGATCTGATCTGGGGCCCATATTCAGCTTAGGAGCCCATGTGACCTCAGCATATCTGTAGATCTGAGCTCACATTCTGTGGTTATCAGTAGGAATGTTCCATGTTGCCCCAATATCAGGATGCATCTTTCTCAGGTGTAGCATAGATTATGTTGTCTAGCCTCCCTTTAATCCAAGTTAAAGGCAAGGTCCTATGGGGACTCACAAAGGGGTCTATCATGTTCATGATAGAGATGACCGGTAACAATGGAAAAAGGGAATTATTTGAGGTCTGGGCACATCTTGTCTGTTTTGGAATCTTAGGACTTCTCAACTAGGACTCCAGCTGATGGGCTGTCCTGGTTAATGACTAGAGTCATCGTTAAGGTGTGCCAGTCTCTTACCCTTATTCAACTATTGCAGTCCTTGCTTTGATAAGATTAGCTTTGAAGTGAGTGAGGGAAGTACAATAGGAAATAGGTGATGAGGGTATCTAAGTCTAAGTAGACACTATTTCATTATGAAGTTTATACTGACTCAATGCAGACTATTATGCACATTTGTGTTCAGGTATATATTTTGCCTTAATTTATGGATACATGTGAACCTATCTCACTCCATGGGACCTGGTATATATGTAGATTCTGGGACTTTGTTAGAAAGTGAACCACCTAGAATGAAATTAGAGAATTCTATGAAAGGAAAGGTCTCACCTGAGTAATGAGGTTGACAAGTTGACATTCTATGCCTGATGTCTCTGGACACAGTCTGAAGCGAAGCATGCTGAGGTGGAACTCCTTGTGTTGTTTTGGGGTCTCTCTCTGGCGGGGTGATCTCCAGGGGAAAGGTAACGGGCTGGTTCTTTCTCGATCACAACAGGGGTGACATGAAGTAAAAGACACCAGGGAGCTCCTCAGCGTGTTAACTCAGAACTCAGAACTCGGAACTAAGAACTTGGAACTTGGAACTCAGAACCCAAAACCCAGAACTCGTTTATTAGCAAGGTGGACATGAGTTAAATAGAAAAACAAACGAAGGGAATATTACTGAAATATGTCAGAAATTACAGGTTTCTTAACGGTCGGCATGCCCCTAAGGTAGGGGGCTGGTATGACAGGAATTGATGAGATACAAGACAGTTATTCTCCATGATGCAAGCAACTTAATTATCCAAAGGTATTTGAGAGAAGCATAGGGGTTAAACCTGTAGGGTGAGACAGAGAGAAGATGGATATCAAAAGGTCATATAGTTTGGAATTTCTCTTGTCTGGGGTCTGAGGTGTGTGATAAGGTCTGTTCTTCTGTGATCAGAAGGTGACTTTGAATAAGTGAATCTGCGGCAATGTGGCCTGCAGTTAATGGAGGGAAGTACTGGGGTTTCTGTGGGCCTGAGAATCAAGAAGGAAAGAACCAAGTCTGAGTTTCCCCCCTTATGCTCACCTCGGTTGAGAGAGACTTACCAAGAGGTTGTCTTCTCAGACCTCCATCCAAGGACGGGGATGGTTCTCCCTAAGCTCTATCAGGCTTACACATGGTCTCAACAGTGTTGATTAGGTTGGTATCAGCAAATGCAATATCATTTGGTATGAATTGAGAGAAGCATGCATGAAAGTGAGTCCTACCCCAGAGGTTCCAGGACTGGTGCCAGGCTGGTGGGAGGGCTGGCTTTAAGGCCCAACAGACTGGGGGAAATGTAGGTTCTATAGAGGAATTGGGAGGTTCCTGCTGTCTTAAGGTTTAAGAAGGCAATAGATTGCTATAATGACATTATCTGGCAGTGGAGTTAACTTTGAAAATACCTTTGTTTACATTTGCTCTATCATACACAACAATGTCACCATAATTTATGTCCTTTGACATTATTTGTATATAGCTGTGCCACTTGTTGGTTTTGTTCTCCCAGGTCCAAGCTTGTTTTTTTAAATTTTTTATTTATAAAAAGAAATCACTGGGGGTCAGGTGGTAGCGCAACAGGTTAAGGGCACATGATGCAAAGTGCAAGGACTGGCATGAAGATCCTGGTTTGAGCTCCCAGTTCCCCACCTGTAGAGGACTCGATTCACAGGTAGTAAAGCAGATCTTCAGGTGTCTATTTTTCTCTCCCCCTCTCTGTCTTTCAATTCTCTCTTTATTGTTCTCTATCCCATCCAACAACAATAATGACAACCACAATGACAGAATACAAGGGCAAAAAAAGGGGAAAATATGGCCTCCAGGAGCAGTGGGGTTGTGGTGCAGGCACTGAGCCCCAGAAATAACCCTGGAGGCAATAAATAAGTAAATAAACAAATAAATAAGGAAACATTGATTAAACCATAGGATAAGAGGGGTACAACTCCACACAATTCCCATCACCAGAAATCTGTATCTGATCACCTCCCCTGATATCTTTCCTATTCTTTAACTCTCTGGGAGTATGGATCCAAGGTCATTGTGGGATGCAGAAGGTTGAAGGACTGGCTTCTGTAAACGCTTCCCCACTGAATATGGGCATTTACAGGTATATCCATACTCCCATCCTATCTCTCTCTTTCCATAGTGGGGAAGGGCTCTGGGGAAGTGGAGCTCCAGGACACATTGGTGTGGTTTTCTGTCCAGGGAAGTCTGGTTGGCATCATGCTAGCACCTGGAACCTTATCGTTGACAAGAGACTTAACATACAGAGCCAGACAAATTGTAGACCAATCATGGACCTAAAGGCTGGAATGGTGCAGATGAAGAGTTGGGGGGGTATCCACTTTGTAGTTAGCTAGTAGGCATATATTAGTTATATTCCAAAGGGCCTGTGGCTATACGAGTGCCCTCAACTTGGATCAACAATGGTAGAAAAATGTTCCAGCCTCAGAAGTGAGGCTGAACAATGTGCTCTATGCTACGCCTGAGGAAGATGGGTCCTGATATTGGGGAAGCTTGCAATGTTCCTACTGATGACCACAGAATGTGAGCTCAGTTCTACATGAATGTAGAAGTCATATTGGTTCCTAAGCTGATTATGGGACCCAGATCACACCAAATTGGTGTTTAGAGTCAACAATGTTTATACAAATTTCCCATATTTGGGAGCTTACTCTCTTCCCTGATCCAGCTTTCTGGTCCTTCTGCCAGCCATGACATCATCTCCCCAGACAATAATTAGGATCCACCTGCATATGACATTTTAGGCTCACTCAAAAAAAATAAAAACACACACTAGTATAGCCACAGGCCCTTTGGAATATAAAATATGCCTACGAGTGATCTACAAAATATAGACCCTCCCCCCCAACTCTTCATCTGCACTATTCAAGCCTTTAGGTCAATTACTGGTCTAGGCTTTTAAGAGTATCAACATATCGAAGACTCAGCCTATGGTCTGTGCATTAAAAAGTTTGAGACATTCAACCAATTTCCCCCTCTCATATTAACTAAACAGTGCTTTGTATGACTACAAATTCATAGGACTGTACATAAATAACACCATTCCACCAACAAAATACTGTCACATCACATCCTCCACTCCCCCTCCTAACCCCCCTTCATGAAGCCAAACATCCACCTTCTCCCTCAACCCAGGGTTTATACTTTTGTGCCCTACTTCAAATTCAGTCAAATCCTGCTTTGAGTTTCCATTTCTTTTCTTCATTCTCAACTTCTATTTATGAGTGGGATCATCCATACTCATCTTTGTCTTTCTGACTTAGCTCACTTAACAAAATTCCTTCTAGCTCCATCCGAGATGGGTCAGAGAAGGTGGATTCATTGTTCTTAATAGCTGCATAGTATTCCACTGTGTATATATACACAAATTTCTCAGCCACTCATCTGTTGTTGGGCACGTGGGCTGCTTCCAGGTTTTAGCTATTATGAATTGTGCTGCTATGAACATAGGTCTACACATATCTTTTTGGGTTAGCTGTTATGGAGTCCTTGTGGAATATCCCTAGGAGAGGAATTACTGGGTCATATGGAAGGTCCATGTCTAGCCTTCTGAGAGTTTTCCAGACTACTCTTCACAGAGGCTGGACCAATTTACATTCTCACCAGCAGTACGAAAGGGTTCATTTGTCCCCAGAGCCTCTCCAGCATTTGTTGCTGCTGTCCTTTTTGATGTATAAGATTCTCACAGGTGTGCAGTGGTATCTCAGTGTTTATTTGCATTTCTTTGGCAACCAGATACCTGGAGCAATTTTTCATGTGTTTGTTAGCCTTTTGAATCTCTTTTGTAGTCAATATTATGTTAATATCCTCTGCCCCTTTTAGTATCGGGTCATTTGCTTTTTTACTGCTAAGTTTGTTGTGCTATTTGTATATTTTTATTAGTCTCTTGTCTGATGTGTGGCATGTGAAGTTCTTCTCCCGTTCTGTGAGAGGGTCACTTTGCTTGTGTGATAGTTTCTATGGCTGTGAAGAAGCTTTTCAATTTGATGTAGTCCCACTGATTTGTTTCTGCTTTAGTCCTCCTTGCAGTTGGGTTTGTATCATCAAAGATACCCTTGAGGTTTTTGAGTTAAATTGTTCCACCAGTGTTTTCCCCTTGTATTTAATAATTTCTGGTCTAACATCCAGGTCCTTGATCCATTTGGAGTTGATTTTTGTTTCTGGTTAGATAAATTGTTTCAGTTTTATTCTTCTGAATATTTCAACCCAGTTATCTCAACACCATTTACTGAAGAGAGCTTCCACTATTTATTTAATACTTTGGGTCCCCTTAACAAATATCAAATGTCCATGGGTGTGTTGGTTTAGTTCTGGGCTTTTAATTGTGTTTCACTGGTCTGTGTGCCTATTTTTGTTCCAGTGTCAGGCTGTTTTGATGATGATGGCCTTATAATATAGTTTGAGATCTGGGAATGTGATGCCTCCATTTCTATTTCTTTTTCTTCAAGATTTTTTTGACAATTATAGGTGTTTTCTGGTTCCAGATAAATTATTATAGTTTTTGTTCTATTCTCTTAAAGAAGATTGATGTAACTTTGATGGATACAAATTAGATCTGTATATGACTCTGGGGAGAATATACATTTTGATTATATTAATTCTTCCAATTCATGAATGTCTTTTCATTTCTTGGTATCAGTTTCTATTTCCTTGAGTAGTGACTCATAGTTTTCAGTATACAAGTCTTTCACTTCTTTGGTCAGGCTAATTCCTAGGTATTTTTTTTTATTTATTGGGGAATTAATGTTTTACATTCAACAGTAAATACAATAGTAAAAACAATAGTTTTTTCGTGCATAACATTCCCCAGTTTCCCATTTAACAATACAACCCCCACTATGTCATTTGTCATCCTTCATGGACCAGTATTCTCCCCACCCACCCACCCCAGAGTCTTTTACTTTGGTGCAATACACCAATTCCATTTCAGGTTCTACTTGTGTTTTCTTTTCTGATCTTGTTTTTCAACTTCTGCCTGAGAGTGAGATCATCCCATATTCATCCTTCTGTTTCTGACTTATTTCACTCAACATGATTTTTTCAAGGTTCATCCAAGATAGGCTGAAAACAGTGAAGTCACCATTTTTTACAGCTGAGTAGTATTCCATTATATATATATATATATATCACATATGTTCTTGGCAGCACAATTTGTAATAGCCAAAATCTGGAAGCAACCCAGGTGTCCAACAACAGATGAGTGGCTTAGCAAGTTGTGGTATATATACACAATGGAATACTACTCAGCTATAAAAAATGTTGACTTCACTGTTTTCAGCCAATCTTGGATGGACCTTGAAAAATTCATGTTAAGTGAAATAAATCAGAAACAGAAGGATGAATATGGGATGATCTCACTCTCAGGCAGAAGTTGAAAAACAAGATCAGAAAAAAAAAAAAAAAAACACAAGTAAAACCTGAAATGGAATTGGAGTATTACACCAAAGTAAAAGACTGTGGGGAGGGTGGGTTGGGAGAATACAGGTTCAAGAAGGATGACAGACGACCTAGTGGGGGTTGTATTGTTATATGGGAAACTGGGGGATTCTTCTTCTACCGTTTGCCCTTCTTCCGTAGCCAGTCAACAGCATCAGGTTGAGCCTGATGTAAAGTTTCGAGACCTCCTTTGAATCTGGAGAGGTGGCAGTCGTTGACTATGTGGGTCATAGTCTGTCTGTAGCCACAGGGGCAGTTCGGGTCGTCTCTGGCTCCCCAGTGATGGAACATAGCGGCGCACCGGCCATGGCCTGTTCGATAGCGATTGAGGAGAGCCTATTCATAACGTGCTAGATCAAAGCCGGGTTGACGCTTGCAGGGGTCTGTGATGAGGTGTTTGTTTTTTACCTCAGCTGACTGCCAGCTCTGTTTCCAAGAGACTGAAACAGAGAAGTTCAGTGTAGATGTAGGGGACCAGATTGGGTGATGAGACGTCAAGCATTGAACAGGGTGGGCGAAGATATCCACGTATATTGGCAGGTCCGGTCGAGCGTAGACGTGGGAAATGAACTTAGATGATGCTGCATTCCGACGAATATCTGGCGGGGTGATGTTGCTAAGAACTGGCAGCCATGGAACCGGGGTGGAACGGATGGTTCCAGAAATTATCCTCATGGAGGAATATACTTTGGAATCGACCAAGTGGACATGGGGGCTACGGAACCATACTGGGGCACAGTATTCTGCAGTGGAATAGCATAATGCCAGGGACGATGATCGTAGTGTGGAAGCGCTCGCACCCCATGAGGAGCTGGCCAGTCTTGCAATGATGTTATTCCTCGAGCCCACCTTTGCTGCAGTTTTTATGAGATGTTTGTGAAATGACAGAGTGTGATCGAGAGTAACGCCAAGATAGACTGGCTGGGCTTCATGCCGGATTCTCGTATCGCCAAGCTGCACATTAAGCTCACGCGAGGCCAAGGCATGGTGTAGATGGAAAACAGATGATACCATTTTTGCAGTGCTAGGGATTAGTCGCCATTTATTACAGTAATCAGATATCAGAGACATGTCTTTCGTGAGTGTTTCCTCGAGGATGTCGAACTTGGATGCCTGAGTTGCACAGCAGATGTCATCAGCATAGATGAACTTCCTTGAAGAAGTTTCTGGGAGGTCATTGATGTAAATATTAAATAGCATAGGAGCCAGAACAGAGCCCTGGGGGAGGCCACTTGATACAAGTCTCCATCTGCTAGACTTGTCACCCAGATGTACCCGGAATCTTCTGTTTTGGAGAAGAAACGATATAGTGTTGGCCACCCATGGAGGCAGGCATCTTGAGATCTTGACTAGGAGACCACAATGCCAGACCATGTCATAGGCTGCCGTGAGATCAACAAAGACAGCACCCGTCTTTAAATTCTTCTGGAATCCATTTTCAATATAAGTTGAGAGGGCCAGGGCTTGTTAGCAGGTAGATCTTCCTGGGCGGAAACCAGCCTGGGCGGGTGATAGGAATTTCTCTGTAAGATGAGAAATACATGACAGAAGCAGCCTCTCAAGGAGTTTGTAACACATGGAGAGGAGAGAAATTGGTCTATAGCTGGCGGCCAGTGTTGGGTCTTTCTTTGGTTTCAAAACCACTATAATCTTCGCACGACGCCAAACTTTGGGCATAGACTCAGATTCCAAGATGTGGGACAGGAATGAAGTGAGCCACTTCTTTGCCTTGGGGCCCAGGTTAAGAATGAGTTCTGGGGTGAGGTTATCACAGCCAGCAGCTGTTCCCAGTTTAACCCTCTTCAAAGCGTCTTACAGTTCAGACAGTGTAAAGGGAGAGATTTTTGGAGATGGACAAGATAACCGGAAGTGGGATGACCACTCATGGGAAATTTCTCTTTTCCAGACTGGGTCGATTTTAGCACGTCCAACTTGAGTTAGGTGACTGGCCACTGAGTTTGGAGATACGGGAGGATGGGAGATGGGAGGGGGTTGGCTACCGGCACCCAGTCTGTGAAGAAGCTTCCAGGCCTTTCTACTTGAGTGGGTGAAGTTCAGACTTTCCATGAGTTGTTGCCAGCGGGCTTGGCATGCTGCATCCAGGGAGGCAATGAGATGGTCGGCCACATCTGGGTCGCCCGACTCATCATACTGCTTTTGTAGTTGCTCGCATTCAGCATCAAGACAAGGCATATAGTTAGCACATCTCCCACGAGGAATGGCTTGGGAAGCTGCTTTGAAGATGGCTTGGCGGAAGCGCCTGTAGGAATCTTCAGAGGGGATAGAGTTAATTGGAATTGCAGGAATAGATTTGTTGGTAAGATCACTGAACAGACGCCAGTTTGCTTTCCGAAAGTTCAATCTTAGTTTCTCTGAGCACAGAATCAGTGGGAGCTGGAGACCAATGTGGATGATATCTGGGCAGTGATGACTCTGCGGGAAGATCTTGAGAACTTGTCTTGTAGCAGGAAAGGCTTGGCCGTTGACTGTGCTAATCCAGCACAGGTCGGGTGACGAGTCTTTATTCCATCTAGCACTGTGAAAAGAGCCTGACTGTTTGGGATTGTATAATAGGGAGAGGTCATTCACTGAAGCCCAGTCGGCTAAGATAGAGCCATCAGCACGAGTGGAGGAATATCCCCAGTCTTGGTGATGACTATTAAAGTCTCCAATGTAAACGGCTTGGTGATTCGGGCTAGGCATGACCTCGTTATCCCATGAGGCACTGGGAGGCTTATATACGTTGACGAGCTGAATAGTTCCAATAGTAATGGAGTCGTAGAAGGTCAAAGAAGCCGTATGGTAAACGTCCGCAAGACACGATTTGGCATAGATGGCTCAGCCGTGTTTAGGATGGAGATTATAGCATATTAAATCGAATCCACTGATGGTGAATCGAGCAGCTTCATTGACTTCTATATGTGTTTCTTGTAGGCAGATAACATCTGCCTGATGCTGAATCGCCAATTGACCAATAAGAACGCGTTTGGCAAAGGACAGCCCCTCAACATTAAGTTGGAGGACTCGAAGAGCAGGACCAACAGCTTGAAAGCTGTCAGGAGCTGCTTGTTGCTGGCTTTGAAAGTGACTGAGATCCATGTGGACTCAGTCAGCTAGGAAGGATCGTCAGTTTCCCCAATGAATGGGTACTCACGAGATGCACCATGGGAAGGTCGATCCAATGCATGTACAAACTATTGTATTTACTGTTAAATGTAAAGCATCAATTCCCCGATAAAGAAATTTAAAAAAAAAGAAAGAAAATCACCTTTGACCCCTATACCCAACTTCACTGAGAGTCACAATGAGAAAGAAAAGTATTGTACTTCACTGAGGATGAGGTCCAAAGAGCAAACCAATACATGAGAATATGCACAAAGTCACTGATTTTCAGGGTAGTGCAAATGAAGAAACATTCAGTCAAAACTTTACACCTGTGTAAAAGGTATATAAATAATTAATTCTGTCTCTTCCTTTTTACTAGAAAATTCATGGGTCCAAGTTATTGTTCTTCACTGAGGAAGAGATCCAGAAAGCCAACTAATACAAGAGAGCCAACCAATTCATGAGAAAAATGCTCAAAGTCAACAATTATAAGAGTAATGAAGATACACT